>NW_007098031.1:0-663 GCF_000164805.1 Carlito syrichta | reverse complement strand
TGCTCCCGCGGTCGTGTCGCGTGCTCCCGGGCGCGGCGTGGCAGCAGCGGGCGGGTGGTGCGGGGCCGGTTGCTCGCGTCCCGAGTGGGGCGTGAGAGGAGGGGCGGGAGTGTGTGCACCCCCGTTTAGGCCGGGCGCTGTGTCATTGTGTTTACGGGGCTGAGCTAATGCTGGTCTTGGTTTGGGGGTCGCGCCCTTGCCCACGGTGGACTCCACTCGACTTTACCCAGTGGGTGTGATTCCTGGAGCCGGGAGGGGGGTTGGGGGTGCTGCTCCCCAGAACTCGCGACCCGCAGTGGACTGAGGGAGGGTCAAGGAGTCCGTCGCTTTCGTGGACATGTATCACCTCGCTCTCGGGATGGGGCGCGTGTCACCCTTGGCCCCAGTAACCTAGTCCTGGCGCCTCCAGCGCGGAGCAAGCACAGGGTAGGGCAGGCGTTGGCGTGTCCCCGGCTGGAGAGAGGGCTGGGAGGTGACTAGCACTGATTGTGTGTCTGCCCCCTGCCCGGCGCTTTCCGTCTGGCGTGTGTTTGGGGCGGCCCTGGGGAGGGTGGCAGGGCCGGGAGGGGGATGGGCCGCCCGCTTTGTTCGCCGGCTCTCGCCTCCCCGCGGTGGGGGCGGAGGATGTGTCGGGAGGGAGTGAGGGTGGGAGGAAGAGGGGTT
>NW_007098030.1:0-695 GCF_000164805.1 Carlito syrichta | reverse complement strand
TGTGGCCCCCCAGCCTGCGGGGCCGGGAGGCAGGGACGTCTTCGCTCTTAGCTGCTGCTTCCTGCCCAGCCCCCCCATCCCGCCTTTTGAGATTAAGGAGAAAAAAAAAAAAGGCAAAAAAACGTGAAAAAAATGAAAAAAAAATTATAAACCAGTGAATGTAAAACGCCGGACCAGGCCCAGCCTGGCACGGGTGTGGGCCTGTGCCCCGCGGGTTGGGCGGGCGGTACCAAAGTCTGCCCCTCGGGCGCTCGGCCGGGAGACCCCCACCCACGGTGGCCGGGAAGTCTTGTCACCTGGTCGCAGCTGTCCGCTTGCTTCCTCCTGGGGGGGGTCTCGGGCGGGAGCCGAGGGCCCCGCAGCCCCTCTCCCGGGGTCTGTCCCCGGGGCAGGGCGGCCGGGGGTGGGGAGGTCCTTGCACTCTCGAGACCCCCCGGACAAGGCGGGCGCCTCCCCGGGGTCCCCTCCCGGGACGGACACAGTCCGGGCAGCTGGAGCAGGAGACGGGACAGGGCAAACGGGAGAGCGAGCGAGAGAGGAAAAAAACCCGAAAAACCAACAAAAAAAAGAGCAAAAATCCTATTTTTTGAGAAAGAAAGATATTTATATTTGCAGTTTTATTTTAAAAGTTATTTAAGCTGAGGAAGCGGCCTTCCCGGAGCCGGGGGGCTGGCACAGGACGGGTCAGGGCCTGG
>NW_007098029.1:1935-2505 GCF_000164805.1 Carlito syrichta | reverse complement strand
CTTCCTCTGTGATTGAAGCACAGTGACTGGCTATCCTCTGTAATTGGTGCTCCAGTGACTAGACCTAAACTGTGATGGGTAATCCAGAGACTGTCTTACCACTGTAATGTGTTTCTCTGTGATTGGCCTTTTCTATAATGGATGCTTCAATCACTGGGTCTCCTCTGTGATTGATGGCCCAGTAACTGGCTGCCATCTGTGATTGGTTTCCTAGCTGTTCACTTTATTCTATATGTGTCCCAGTGATTAGTCTTCTTGATGGGCATTCCATTGACTGGCACTCTTCCATAATATGTGCCACAGTGACTGGGCCTCTTCTAAAATGGAAGTCCGAGGAACTGTGTTTGTACATAATAGGTGATCCTGTTACTACCCCAAATCTGTGATTGGTGGTCTTGTGAGTGATCATCGTCAAAATGAGTGACCCAGGGAATCACCCTCCTATTTATTGAGTGTCCTGGTGACTGGTCTTCCTCTGTTATGGGTGCCATAGTGATTGTTCCTCCTCCATAATGGATGCCCAAGTTACTAGTTCTCTTCTGTGATAGGTGCATCATTGACTTGCCTTTT
>NW_007098029.1:0-716 GCF_000164805.1 Carlito syrichta | reverse complement strand
AGGCAATCCACTCACCTCAGCCTCCCAAAGTGCAGGATTACAGGCTGAGCCACTGAGCCAATCGTGTTCTTAAACTCTAACGCAATGATGGGAAAGTAGAGATTTTGTCCTGGAGAAATGCATTTTTTTAAACTTGTGCCTAAAGCCTAAAACAATAATGAGAAAGTAGAAGCTATGTTTTAGAGAAATGTATACTTTAGGCAGAGGTTAACTTTGCTAACTTTATCTTTTCAGAAATCTAGAATTCTCAAGTATGACCAGTATTGACCCATTATATACTCAATGCATAGTGATCTGGACCCCCTCAGAGTTTTCTGTCCAGACTTTCTGGTGCCTGGTATCAGAGGCATCATGTAGCCTTTAGCAGTAGTACCCACCAGAAGCAGAAATCAAACTTACCTAGAGTAAAGGGAGTTTACAAGGCCTAAGAAATAATGAATTAGGCATAAATTGTGCAAATCAAAAAACCTGTGATTACCAAAGTTAGACAGATTGCAGGGCTGCCTGTTGGGAATGCATAGGAGATAAGTGGAAGTGCACTCTCCATTAGCTCTAAAGACTGTGTTGGAGGAATATATAGAGGAACTGGGATTCTTGTCACGCCCTTCTCTAAGGGCTATAATAATGTGGGCAGACATTAGTGTGTCTTTGTTACCAGAGTCTCCAAGACATTCACAGGTGGTTAACAAGGAAGACTTGGCAGTCATACCTACCTG
>NW_007098028.1:0-635 GCF_000164805.1 Carlito syrichta | reverse complement strand
GCCATGAGACCCACGATCGGTGAGGTCATGAGACCCGTGGTCCACGAAAGCCATAAAACCTGTGGTCCACGAAAGCCACGAGGCCATGAAACCCATGACCCGTGAGGCCAGAAATCCCACGGTCCACGAAAGCCATGAAGACACGAGACCCATGATCCATGAGGCCACAAGACCCGCAGTCCACGCAAGTCATGAGACCCATGGTCCACGCCAGCCATGAGGCCATGAGACCCGTGGTCCACGAAAGCCATGAGATCCGTGATCCATGAAAGCCACGAGACCACGAGACCCAGGGTCCATGAAAGCCACGAGGCCACGACACCCATGGTCCACGAAAGCCACGAGGCCACGGGACTCATGGCGGCCAAAAGCCATGAGACCCATGGCCCCCGAAAACCCCTAGGACACGAGACCCGTGATCCATAAGGCCTTGCGACCCGTGGTCCACGAAAACCACGAGGCCGTGAGACCCGTGATCCACGAAAGCCACGAGGCTGGACGTGGAGCCTCTCTCCGGGCAATCCCGGCGCTTCGGGAGGCCGAGACAGATGGATGGCCGGCAGTTAGCCGGGCGTGCCCAGACGGGCCCACACAGTGAGACCCCCGCCACCCGAAACACTTAAAAAATCAGCCGG
>NW_007098027.1:0-670 GCF_000164805.1 Carlito syrichta | reverse complement strand
GATTTTTTTTTTGATTTATTGTAGAGATGAGGTCTCGCTGCCCAGGCGGGTCTCGAACCCGCGGGCTCAGGCAATTCACTCACCTCAGCCTCCCTCAAATAATTTCTAAAGTAGAAGTAAATAAGGTGTTGTGAATAGCAATTTGCAGCTGGAAAATCACATTCACACACACCATTTCTTTATATTATATGTTTCTGAATATCTAAGTCTTCCAAATATCCAACATTTTTAAGTATTGTAGACCATCATCAAAAAATAATGTATGGAAACCATAATGTTCTGCAAGACAGAAATATTTGGCCCCAAATACTTGGTTCATATTAACATTATTTTACTTATTTGACATATATTTACTGAATACCTATTTTGGGCCATGCACTGGTTTTGGTGATAATAGCAGAGATCAAAACAAAGTTCCTGACCTCGTGGGTCTTATAAGAAGTAAGTGTTGATAGTAGATCAGTGAGTGGTAAATGCTGTGGACCAAAACAAAACTGGAAAGAGAAATAGGTAGTATCTGGGTAGAGATTGTTGCACTTCTCTAGAATCTAGAATGATAAAAGAAGAACTAAATTCTGAAAAAATTGAGTGGGTACATTAAGAATGTAGTAAGTCGCCGGGCTCGGTGGCTCAGCCTGTAATCCCGCGCCTTTGGGAGGCTGGGGTGAGT
>NW_007098026.1:66521-80589 GCF_000164805.1 Carlito syrichta | reverse complement strand
GCAATCCACTCACCTCAGCCTCCCAAGGCGCGAGATTACAGGCTGAGCCACCAAGCCCAGTTCATAGATGAATCTTAAAACAATTACATTGAGTAAAATAAGCCATACCAAAAAAAGAGAACATACTCTATGATTCCACTGGCATAAAACTCTAAAAGATACAAATAAACAATAGTGCCAGAAATAGATCAGTCATCGCCTAGGGAATAGGAGAAGGTAGGACAGAAGGGTGGATTACCAAGGGCAGGGGGACACTTTTGAGGTGATGGATATGTTCACTATCTTCATTGTGATTATTTTCATGGGTGTATACCTATGTCAAATTTAACAACTTAAACACTTAAATATCTGCATTCATTGTATGTCAATTAAATCTCAATAAAGCTGTTAATTTTTAAATTGAAAAGAGACAATGAAAGTAACACTCAAAAACAGTGCCTGGATCTTGTCTAATATCTGATAAATGGCAACTCCTATTCTTCATCCAAGGGTTCTGAGCGGGGCTACCGAGGTGGGTAAGATGTGGTCCCTTGTCCTCAAAGACTCCTCAGTGAGGCTGGGGAGAGAAATAAGTGAGTAGATTACAACAGATACAATTGTTTTTGAGTATTACTGAATTAAATTTGAAGACAATAAATGGTACAGGGACTTAATATTCAAACAGAATTGGAATCTTCAAAATAAAAGGAAGAAAAAAGTGAATCTTTTCCCTCCCTCTCTTTCTCTGATCCCAAAGAGAGATTTCTTAAAGCTGTGTGATTCAGCATTCAGATCGTATTCTTTTTTTTGTTTTTTTCAATTAGAGTATTAGCATCTTCTCCCACATTATACATGTGAAGCCTAATCTCATTTTCATCTGTTTCAAGCCAGTGTGTGCTTTGTGGTAGGGAAGATTTGAAAGTCTGGAACAATGACTCTGGGTTGTTGACAGAGCCCAGCCTAGAGCAGGGCAAGGTCTGACTCCTGGATTCTCACTGAATATTTGTTGGTGATGAACTAGTGAAAGTGATAATATGAGGACTGGGGCCTGAGGGGCAAGAACAGGAGAACATTCTAGGTAGAGGGGGCTGAAGAGGTCCACACAGTGAGATGACCTGTACTTAGGGTGGGTGGTAGAGGCCTCTTAGGATACAGTCAGACTACTTAACCCAGCAAGATCCTCCAGGTATGGGCCTCTCATGCTGGGAACTTTAGGGAGTCTGAGTGAGAGGACATCCAGGTCCTCATTCACAGCTTGTCCAGGAAATCAGGCATGTGCATCCATTTCCCAACACTATAGAACTGAGATGAGAAGTCCAAGACAAAACAGCATGTGACTAACTATTGGGAAAAACCAGAAGTCCTTTTGGCAAAAACAAGGTTAAGCAGATCCCTGTGGGAAAGATAAGTCTTGGACAATCACAGACTCAGGAAGGAAACAGCAGAAAGGAAAAAAAAATCCTGGAAAAATTCCTGAGCCAATAGGAGAAAATAAATACAGAAACACGAAGTTGCCTATCCACTTGCAGGGATGAACCATAAAATAGTGAACTGAATAGTAAAACGTAAATAGGATGCAACAATGGGGTCAGAATCATCCTACAACAGTATGGGTGGGCTACATGATTTAGACTCTTCTCCATTGGCTGGGAAGCCAACTGAAAGATTGGGACAATGGTCTCTGGGATGGGGAGCACTGAGAACTAGGTCTGGTGAGAATGTTGAGTTCAGAGAGAGGCTCACTGAATTTGAGGTGGTGATGGAACTTCTGAATGATTATTCAAGAAGGATTTTTAGTCAAGCTGGATCTCTGGTTGGGAGCTTAGGGATAAGGTCTGAAATGGACATGGGATGTGGAGACAATCATTGACATGTGCTGGCAATGGCAGGGGAGTGCCAAAGCCCTACCAACCTCCTTCTAGAGTCTACCTCCTCCTAGCTCCTGCTCACCCACAGATCACTACTCAGAGGCTCTTTTGCTGAGAAAATTCAAGCACAAAAGTTATGTATGTGCTTCCACATCACTTGTTAGGCATCTTAAACCATGTCTATCAAAGTGTTCTTTGGTTTCATGCCTGGAAGAATTTATCGAACAAAGAGAACTGCCAGCGACAGAGCATTTCAGGTCCCCATCACCATTGGTTCTTTAAGGCAGAGGTCCCCAGCCCTTGGGTCATGAACAGGTACCCATCCATGGCCTGTTAGGAACTGAGTTACACAGCAGGAAGTGAGCAGCAAGAGGTGGAAAGGCAAGGACTCAGACTCAGTGTAACAGCAAAGAAGGGAAGCTTCATCTGTATTTACAATTGCTCCCCTTTGCTTGCATTAAACCTGAGCTCTGCCTGCTGTCAGATCAGCAGTAGCATTAGATTCTCACAGGAGCATGAACCCTATTGTGAACTGCACATGCAAGAGATCTAGATTGCATGCTCCTTATGAGAATCTAATGCCTGATGATCTGAGGTGGAGCTGAGGTGGTGATGCTAGCGCTGTCTCCCATCCCCTCCAGAGGGGAATGTCCAGTTGCAGGAAAACAAGCTCAGGGCTCCCACTGAATCTTCATTATGATGAGTTATATAATTATTTTATTATATATTCCAATGTAATAATAATAGAAATAAAGTACACAATAAATACAATGTGTTTGAGTTATCCTGAAAGCATTCCCCCACACCTCCAGGCCATGAAAAAACTGTCTTCCATGAAACTGGTCCCTGATGCCAAAAAGGCTGGGGACCACTGCTTTAAGGGGCTGGAGAATCATACTGCAGATTCTATAAAAGATTTCCCTCCACAAAGTTCCCAAGAGGCTAAACTATGAGATGCACATCTCCTGCCAGGATACACAGTCTTGTGAGGAGTGTATTGTCCCCTATGTCCAGACTTCTGCCAGCACTAAAGATAGACACCTGTGAGTCACTGGAACTACAGGGATTTCCAACTCGCCTAGGATCTGCTGAAGGCCACATGGAGAGGAAGCACTTTATCCCGCTGATAAAGAGCTTCTGAAAGCAACCCAACTCATCCAGATCCAAGCCTGACTAACCTTGAATAGGCAGCTTCTGATGAAAGACCCAGAGCAATGCCCTCCATCTCTGAAACTCAAGTGTTAACTGTTGCTTTTGTCTTTTCTCTGAGGCAGACAGGGAAGTGCTCCTCAATGCAATTTGCTCTACATTATGTACATCAACCTACCTTCAACTAAACCTTTTAACAATCTATTCTTTGCTCAGAACATTGAGGATTCAGTGATGAGCTAGATCTGGCCATGCCCTCAAGGGACTCACAGTCTAGTGGTCACCTTGATGAATAGTTCATTGTGTTTTCTACAAGTACTGTTGAATCCCCCATCCTCTTCTAAGGTAACTTGTGACTTAACAAGTCAATAAAATATCCTTTATACCTCCAAACACATCTGCTTTCTAGTATCCCCATGGTGGTGCCCAGAGACCTATAGGAACTGTTGATGAGGCTCACAGACTTGCAAGCCCTCCTCTGCATTCAATTACTTCTCCAAATAAAACAGCTCTGTAATATGCAACACCAATACCCTCACTGGCAAGAGATGAATGTGTTAAGAAAACCACTGCATAAAGAAAGCAAACAAAAACATGTGCCCCTGAGTGTTTATCGTGAATCCAGGAAAATACATTAAGCAAATCAAATACAGCAGGAGAAATGGAAGGGAAGAGCCTGTAAGGAAAGAGAGGAGCCGAGGTCACCGGAGGAGGGCCACTCTGAAGACCCGAAAGAAAAATGTGATGGGGAGGGGGAGGAGGCAGAGAAGTGGGGAACCATTTCAAGAGGTGGAAAGGCAAGGACTCAGACTCAGTGTAACAGCGGAATTCTAGAGAACGTGTTGGAAGGTGAGTCTTCAAATGCACACCCTGACTCTTTCAAATTTTTTTTCTTATTTTATCTCTAGTCATCATATACAACAAACAGAAAGGTGAGAGGGAAACTTTGTGTTTGTAGCTCTGTACTTGACAGCTTAAAAGCTATGCAGAGTCTAAAATGATATGACTGGAATAAGAATGGTGAAACTTTTGTTTTCAATGGGGCCACACTGTAACAGGAAACAGTAGTCTTAACTATAGCTGGCTCCTAAGGAAAAGTCTACATATAATTTGGTGCACACCTCAGTCATTAACAAAGCTGCACTGGGATGCATGAGTGGAAGTTTTCCAAGACTACCTACTTTCAGATCACAGACTTCAAGAATATCCATGAGTGGGCACTAAGTGCTAGCCCAAGAGTGTTCCCATCGGCATGCATACCTGAGCCTTACTGCCTGGCTGTATTGAATCAGACACTGACTCTGAGTTAAGAATCTTTGCCAAGGCCATGTGCATGCAGGTTCCATGTGGTAGAAAGAATTTAGAAGCCAGACAGCTTCATATAAAATCCCAGATGGCCCGTTGAATAGCTGCATGATTATGAGCAAGGCATGTAATCCATGGAGTCTCCATTTTCCCATCTGTAAAATGGGGATGATAATAAATGCCATATAGGGTTGTTGCTGAGAACTAAGGAAAGTAACACATGAGCTGACAAGTGCCTAGCATATAATAGGTGATTAAGAAATGTTAGCTGTTGTCTCTTGCCTCCCATAGAAAAGGAAGCCAAGAAAGGAGGAGGCCAGTGCTTTGTGGAGGCCCCTGACATCTGAAGGAGGACAAACTCTGCTTGGAGGATACTCACATAATCTCCAAGTATCCAACAGCCATGCCAGGCTAGCCCAGGGTGCACTGCTGACTATGGTGACGCATCACCATCCTCTCAGATGAGGCTGCCCCAGTGTGATTCTGACAAGTATACCCCACATTTGACTCCTCCTGGTGACACTAAGCCCTGGGTTCTAGCTGCCTTGGGTATGCCCTGGTTATACCAATATGGAGTTCCCTAGGGGCACCTCATGCTGGTCAGTCTGAAGTTAACACCAGCCCTCAAAAGGGGGTCAGGAGGGACAGACAGGGGACCCCGGGGACAACCAAGAATTCAGGGAAGAGAAAAAAAACACAGGTTAGAAATGTAAAAACAGAGCACTTTTTTTGAAGACTGGCAACGTAGAAACACTGGCTATCCAATTTGGAAGATTCATCAAAATGTAAAACCAGCGGCAGATATTTGGCTTAAGGGGTACATGGAATGTATCCTTTTTCAGGAACAAAGAAAATTGGACTTTGAAGAACCGTAGAGAAGTCAGAAAAACCCAGAAAATCAAAACTTCTCAAGGATCAAGGAGGTCTCTCACAGGCTTTGAAGAAGAGGGAGGCAGTGGTCATGCTACTTCTGATCACCAGCACAATCATCCACACCCCATGGTAAATGGATGGTTACCATGCATGTCTCCAACTGGCCTCTTTAGATATGGAGCTAACAAGATGTGAATTCGTGGAGGAAAACCATGAAAAGTGAACTTTGCAAGGAGTTGCTATCTGATACTACCTACACAATTATTAAAATAAGCCACCCAAGACAATTTCAGCCATATTAGCACTGAACTAATGAAGAAACAGACATCATAAAAGAATAAATTGCCTACCTAATAAACCTGCATCTTCCAGAATGAAGCCATTAGAAATTGATCAGCTAATTTAGGAGCAGCTGAAGGCCATACCCTGATGAAAGCTTATACCAGGAATGCATTCTGAGTCAGCTCTCAGCTAATAACACCCTGGGGTCTCACCGGCTGCCCTGGTGGGTGCTCCTGAACAGACATGTGGGCAGAGAGGATCCTTCAGGAAAGCGTGATTACAAGTATGTGATTACAGGCTACTCCTGTGCAATGCCTGCAGCATAGAGAAGGCCATGGCCAGACCATGAGCAATTAATGAAGAGCAGACCAGGCCACCATGACCACTCGTGCTCCCATTCCTCCTTGGGGCCAAACCTGCGGGATGGTCAGTCAGAGAGAGACTTACTATTCATCTCATTATTTAAATGGATGCACTGATCCCCACTCCCACTTGCTGCACACACAAACACACACACACACACACACACCTGCACATATGCATACTCACGAACACATATATACACTCACATGCACATACTCACACATATACAACCCCACACACACTCAAACATACATACACACATATACACATACTCACACACATTGTGCCTACATGCAGATACAATTCATACACTTACACATATACTCATGCAAATCACACATGCACACCCCCACACATACATTCACATACATACAATTCACGCACATACATACACACATGTGCACACTTCCACATGCATGCCCACGTGCCGCACTCAGGCACACAAATACACATACACACACATACACATTCTCATACCTACACTCTCACATGCACACATGCACACCACACACACATACATTCATACACATACAACTTATATGCACAAACACTCACAGATATGCACTTACAACTATACACACACATCCCACACACACTCATTCATATTCATTCATATGCACACCAACTCAAACTCTCACACATGTACACACACTCCACATGCACTCTTGCTCACACTCATGTGCATTCATAACACATACACACACTTTTAACATCCTGCATGAATGCAGCCTTCAGGCCCTCCTTATTCCTTTGCCCCACCCCCTCTGCACCCCATTTCCTAAACTTCCCCAATCTCTTCAGCCTCTGGCTCCCACTGGCTGCCTCACTTCACCCCACACATCTAATACCTAATACCGCTTCCCTTTGACTTTGACTTCGTCACGGACTCGGGGCTGGATTCTCCCCCCGGTTCCCACCTGCTTCTGGTGAGCATCTTGGCAGGTCAAGTCCAACTCTCTGACCTTGTGCCTGGGCAAGGTGGAGCCCCAGGATTCCCTCCAGCCCCACAAATCAAAATTGGACCTGAGTTTCCCCAAGGATCAGGAGTTCAGTTCAGGTCCTATCCCTCGCCATTCTGGGGCTCTTACCTCATTCACAAAGACCCAGTGGCTGTCCTTGGAAGCCAGGTTGGTCTCCACGGCCTACAGAGAGAAAAAGAATGAACATGAACAGAAGTAAGACAAAAGCTGGCAGACACACAGGATGATAGCCAAGGCAGGATTTTATAAATATTGTTCTTAGAGAACATTTTCCTCACAAAACATGCCGTCCCCTTGGGGCCTGCTCTGACTGCCTTAGCAGCAAGAAGCATCATCTGAATGCAGACATCTGATTTCCCCCTCTGCCTCCACACTCTCCTACACCAGCCCAGAGCAAGGTTAGATGTTCCCGGTTACTGTGGGCAGCAGGTCCACAGGCATGGGCACAGTTTCCCTTCCCCAGGAATGACTGCAAATTCCTTTCTGCAGGGGCACTGAGGGGATGAGTCTCATCATTGCACCAGGCTAGAGAATCAGGAAACTGGAACAAGTGATTTGTGGTGGCTTGTCCAGTCCAGCTGTGCTGAATGACACACAGAAAGATAGCTCACAGCCTCTCAGCTGCCTTCAGTTCTTTAGGATCCATAGAAGCAGGGTCTTTTTAGTTCCTAGGCAGTGGCCCCACCCCACCATTCTCTCTCATAGCATTTTGTTCTGTTTCTTCATAGCACTTGCCATCATTGTGTTTGAGTGATTATCAATTTATTTATTTCTCATTATCTGCTTCATCTGCCAAGTTGGGGGCTCCATGAAGTCAAGGACCACATCTCCGAGGTCACAGTTGTGTCCCATAACTTCACACTATAACTGACACACAGCAGGTGGTCAATACATGTTGCTCGATGTATGAATGAAGTGGAAGGCAGAGACAGACGGACTCGGTTAATTATTTTGTTTCCTGGATGTGTTTATGAATGCTTTTTCCCTCCTTCAATTGGAAAGCCAACAGATTGGAAGAATCGGAAGGGACTGATGGTTTCCAAGCAAGTCCTGTAAGAATACAAGCAACAAGCACATGCCAAGTGCTTGCTGAGTCCCAGGAACTGTGCCAGGCCATCTATGAGCCCAGGAGAGAAATATCAGATTGAAGTCTTCTTTTTTTGTATTTTCTAATGTAATTTTTATTACTCTTCTTATTGAAGAAAGTGCAGAAAAATAAAAATGCTAAAAATCATCCTATAATCCCTCCCCATAAAAAAGTGCTATTAGCTGGGCATGGAGGCACATGCTGGGTGTTGGTGGGTATAGTGCTAGCTACTCAGGAGGTTGAGGCAGAAGGCTCGCCTGAGCCCAGGAGGTCAAGGCTGTGGTGAGGCATGATCGTGCCACTGTCCTCCAGCCTGGGTGACAGAGTGAGACACCAACGCAAAAATAAAATTAAAAAGTAAAAAGGTGCTAAAGTAGTGAAAATTTCCCATTTATTCCTCCATATTCATTCCTCAAAGGATGTTTGAAGTGTCCCCTTCCAGAAGCATTTACAGTCACATCTGCAAGTACATAGTTACAAATGGATATCAGACAGGTATATGTTTTTATTAAAATTAGATCATGAAATACACATCACATTTAAACTCTCATTTTTGATACATTAGTATATCAAGAATATCTTTCCTCGTCAAGACATAGAGATCTGACTTATTCCTAACAAGTAAGGCATAGAGCCACTAGGGCCAGGGACCCAAACAACTTATGTTGAGCTGGGACAGCACAGGTTGTGTTAGAATCTCACGACATTAGAAAGGACACATTTGCTGGACAACACAACAAGCTCATGAAAATCAAACCATGGAAGTGCCAGATGAGCTCTAGCACCCCAGTACCTTACAGACAACACCCTGGGGGACACCAAGGATGGCCACAGGAGCCTTTTCTGGGCCATATCTCCAGTCCATGGAAGAGGGTGCCAGCTCCTGTGAAGACATACAGGACAGAAGTCTGGACCAGAAGAGGACTGCTTCTACCCAGCTGTGGTTTAACTACTCTAGTCTCTGTGCATCTATAAAATATAGATGACATTTGCCCCTTCTAGCCTGCCAAGGTAAAATATTTTTAAATACTCAGTCTCAGAAAGACGCAAACTCAGAGGATGCCATCCATATACATCTGTCCCAAACTTTTCCCATGAAGCAGTGATGGGAAGATAGCAGTTTCCACCCTCTGGGGCTGCAGCCTCACTCCCCAACTTGCTCACATGCTAGCTTACATCTGGGAGTCTCCTGAGCCCCACAAGCCCTCCCATTCTCTTCCTGAGCCGCAGTCCCATGAATCCTCTCTTCCCTGGGAAAAACGGCTTATGGTTAAAAATGCCTTGGCCACTCCCTCCCCCTCCTCAGGGAGAAGACACCAGCTGTTCTCTCCCGCAATGAAAAGAAAGGAAGTACTAAGAGATGTTAAGCCATGTACCTGGGTAGCCCATGGGGCTGCATCCCAAAGACATTCTGCTTTCATTCTACAAACTCGATTAACCAAGCTCTCTCCAGAGAAACTGCAAGTCCTCGGTTGGGATGGAGAAGGGAGGGCATCTCAGGATGATGTCTTGGCCAGTCAGCCCAGTGTCGCTCTCCACTCAACACGCCGGCCTTCACCTTCAGAAGTTCAGAAGCCCCGGTGAGGGGGTAGGGGAGGGAGAAGTGGAGATGGGGTAGTCTGAGAACACTGAGCATGCATGTTGCTGGGTTCTCACTCACAGTTCCCAACAGTTCAGCATGTCCTTAATGTTCACATAGAGGACATTGGCGACGCTCCTATCAAACATGCATGGGATGCAGAACTGGGAAGAAGTCATAACAGCTCAGAATGCTGGATCACTGAACTGCATCTAAAGACATGAGGTTTAACAAGGCTAAACTCAAAGTCCTGCACAAGCTTTCCAGGAGCAGGAGGGCAAATGAGTAAATGAAGTTTGAAAGCAACACACTTGAGTAAAGAACAAAGACTCATGGAAAGGAGAGGAGTGGAAGTTGTCTGTTCAACTCCTTGAGAAGTTAACCTAATTTGGTCACCCCATCATGAAGGACACTACACATTGGAATGCAGTCATGCAGTATTACAGTGCAAACCAACTGCCAGTTAAAGTAACCAGGGCTGCTTAGAGATGAGACAATGCAAGTGTCTTTAAAGACATTAAGAACTGTCATGTACAAGAGAGATTGCAATTGCTCTGGGCATCCTCTGAGAGTTGATTTAGAACCAGGGCTCCAGTAATCAAGGAGGCAGATATCAACTCAATATAGGCAGGAATTTCCTGACTTTCCAAGTCATTCAAGATGGAATGGGCTGCCTCAGGAGCAGTGATGTCCCATCACAGGAAGTGCCTGAGCAGAAGGTGGTCAGTGCCTTTTATACAGTACCCTGTAAGTATCTAAGCCATGGGTGAGATACAAAGCTCCATCATGCACTGACATTCTGCAGCAATGATTCTCAAATCTGACTGCATTTAAGAACATTCTTAGGGAGATTTTTAAAGTGTGAACCCCTAGGCCCCACTGCTGGGATCCTAATTCACTGGGAATGGGAATTTTCTAAGATTCTTTGTTGCTTTGGAGCTCCAATCCTGCCTCTTGGTCTGGGGGACTGGGAGCCCTGCTTCAAATGTGTAGTTTTGAGAATCTTCTGCTTGTCCCTGCAGAAACCAGCACTGCAGATCACCTGACTCAATTACTGGGAGATCCCAGGGAATAGGTAGGATTCCTGGCTACCCTGAGGAGTTTTCCACTGACTATCAGGCACACGCACAGAAGATATAGGTGCAGAGAATTGATCAGAAAATCCCACAGGATGACTGGCCAACTTTTCTGTCCTACTTTTCTTTCCCAGTTAAGCATTAGCTAATTTGTTAAGCCTCTTTTCCCCACAAGGAGATAAATAGTGCTTGGCTATAGCCTTTTCCAGAGGGTGCAACTCACACAGAGGATGAAATAGATGGAGAGAAGGAGAAACTACAGCAGACTTGACAAGAACACTGTCTGCCCACCTTCCCCACCCCCCACCCAATGGCAGTTACTGGAGAGCTGGCAGCTCTGTGGGAAGAGCCCTAAATGCTCACAGCCCGATGGGCAATGTCCCTCCTAGCACCACTAATTCCCCTTCTAAGTGCTGCCCTTTCCCTTTTCTTCCCCAGCTACATCTGAAGCAGGTGGAGGCGAGTCCTCCCTTTCATCTACAGATTGAGTATGGTATGGAGAGTCCCAGGAGGCAGGCAGAGTGCTTTCAAATCCCGGTTCTACCACTTCTTAGCTGAGTGCTCCTGGGTGAGCTGTATTACCTCTCTGAGCTGCATTTTTCATATCTGTAAGGCATCTGACTACCAGCGGTGTGAGAGATGCTCTTCCCAGGTCCCCCCAAAACCTGTTATCATGTTTTATTACACTGACTTCCCATGTGTGTTCACTCCCAAACACCAAGACCCCTGACTCATGCTGCTGGAACCCTGGATGGCACTCAAGTTACCTGGGAATGTACACCCCTAACCAGGGACTGAGGGTGCCAGGAATACAAATACCAGCTGCCCTGTTCCCTGATGGGGACTTCTCCAATTGTAAGCTCAGCTGTTTCTTGACCTCTGTAGGACTGAGCCAAAATCACCTTGCTTGACTTCCTTCATGTCCCCGTTCCAAGTCCCCACTCCCCTGCTGTCTTTTTTTTTTTTAATTTCCCTTACCTCTTAATAAATCATTGTCACACAAATTCTCATCTCAGCATCTGCTTCAGGGAACCCAACCTGAGACAAATCTCCTGCCTGAGGTTACTGTGAGAACTAAATGAAGTTACAACCCAGGAAGGAGTTCACTATAGATGATCAGCAGATGCGAAGGTCTTCTCCTTTCTTTCTACTCGTGTTTCCTGTCTATTCTTCATTCAGTGGTCTCTTTTGAATGTGTACAAGTGCATAATCCCTCCTTTTTTCCTTCTGTCATTCAACAGATGGGGCCTATCCGACCCCAACAAGCTGTCCTTGTTCTCCCCAATGTGAAAATAAACCAGGAATCTCGTCTCTGCCACCATGAAGCCACCAGTGACAAAAAGGATGACAACAAATACAGCCTTGCAAAGTACTAAGTACTACAACATGAGTCCAGAGACCCTTCAAGGCAGCACAGCTTGGTGTTTCCCCCCATCTTGGCCATGGCATGGGTCAACAACTGCATAACACTGTGGGTGTCTTCAGAGAAATGTTGACCCAAGCAGACACACAAAGGGTAGCTCCTGTATCCTGTGGGTAGGGAAGGGAGGGGAATGAAGCTGGCCTCTTGCTCAAAGTGAGTCCCTAGTTACTCACCCTTAGCAGATATGAAAACTGGTTCCCTACAGTCAGGCTTCTCTCCCAGAGTTGGATACTGTGACTGGGGGACAACCCTCAAAATAAAGCAGAGGCAGGTGGTGAAGGCCTAAGCAATGACAGGCACTTCACACAGACCCTGTGAGAGCTGGGAACTAGGGCTCAATGCAGTGGCCTAATGCTGGCAGCCCTGCTAAGTTGTCCCTTGAGTCCCTTGAGGCCTCGTCAACCATCAAAAAAACCCATCTGCCTGGCTCCTGTGGCCCATCATACATTGGCAAACACAGAACTTCAGAAAAAGAGCTAAGGAGGTTGGAACTTCCAAAGTATCAAGCTGACTTCTCTCCTAGCCTCTTTTGAATAGAAGAGGCGACAGATGCTGATGGTGGTAACTGGCCCAAGGAATGGCTGGAAGGCTGGGAGGCTGGTCCAGCAGCCAGAGGTGAAGAGCAAAGCTGGAGGTCCACACAGAAGTTGATTCCAAGGACCCTTTCTTCTGAAAAGAAAAGTATGCTTTCATATGCAAACCTGGTAAAAGGAAGCTGAGAGTGGCTGTTCTTCCCACACATGGAGAAGCCAAGTGTGGAAGGGAATGTGTCTTCTTGTCCATGAGCAGTGGCCCCAGATTGAACCTCAGATACTCTTTCCCCTGACCAATGGCATCCACAGAGCTGATGACACAGGACACCACCATGCCATCCTTCAGGCCCACTGAGAGCCAGAGGACAATTTGGCCCTGCTCTGGCCACCCTGATCACAGTTTTCATAGGGAAATAGATGCAGGCCAAGCACAAGCTCCTGCCTCCCAAACAGGTTTTGGACAGAAAGCAGTTCCTGAGTGCTGATGAGAATGTCAAGTGCAGAGGCAGCTTGCCTGGGCAGGGGTTGGGGAGGACTGACAGCTGCCCCTTAACCATATGATGGTAAGGATTAATTCTGATATCTAAGAGCCTAAAAGGAAGCAGAGAGGACAGTACTGCTGACCACATCGAAGGAAGCATCTCCCTCCTGGGCTCCTTTCCTTTGTGATCCTGGCCTTTCACACAGGAGTAAGTTGGATCTGTTTCCAAGGGCGACAAGAGCACCTCCCAGATACTTCAATACAGACTCTCCTTTACTTCACAACCCACCCAACTCCCATCAACCTAATGAGTCAGGCAGTGTTCTTACCACCACTTCACAGAGGGGGAACTATAAACTCAGTCTAGACTGGTATCTCATAGAAGGTCCTTAGCTAGTACTGGACAGAGGCTAGATATGAACCCAGGTCCAACTGTCTCCAAAATCTGTATTCTTTTCCTTAGGTCATGCTGCTCCCCAAAAGGTCCAAATGACTGTCCAACAAAGTGTAAGAGCCTTAGGGCTTGACCCTGACTCCGTGACCATGGAAACAAAACAGACTTTTTCCTCATATCTGAGAAAGCACCATTATGAGCAACAGTGTATTCTTTCTCCGGGTTAACTTGTTCTCATAAGCCTGAGACAATTTTTCCACTTGCATTTCCTAAGTGTGAGCCTGTTTTCCTTTATCTTAGCCTAAAGAAATAGTAAATGGAGTGGAACAAACCTCCACGTGGAAGCCTTCCAGCAACATCGCTGAGGGTTTATTTTACAGAGTGCAAATGCCACTGATTATTTATGTACACGTTAATTGTTGGCCACTTTTCTAGGTACCCCCCAACACTGGAAGCCCAAGATAATGAAAGCTTGTCAGCAATTAGCATCTTTTTAAAACCCCAACTCTAACATTTGAGAACATTTCCCCCATGGAGCCCGGGGCCTGGCGCTTTCCCAAGGACAGATATTGAACTCACGTTAAAGGCCCACTGCTGCCTTTGCAACAACATGCCATTTAGGAACAATTCTCTCTGTGCAAAGTCACCCCTCCAAAACATGTGGTAGTGCAGTCGTCTCCTCCCCTACCCACTCCC
>NW_007098026.1:57830-66501 GCF_000164805.1 Carlito syrichta | reverse complement strand
GTTTTTAAGGATGACTCTTGGGTTTTCTGAATATAAACTAAGTGAGGCTTCAGTTTCATATCACCAGAAGAATTGCCACTGATCAACAAAGTAAGCCTATCCTTCGCTGTTTTTATAGCCTGGCATCAACTTTTCCTTCTTACCCCCCCCACATACACACATTCATTTGCAAGGAAGAGGAGTTGCTGGCTACAAAACAATGGATGATTTGAGGAGCCCGTTTTCAATGAAATCACAAAGCAGCCACCATGAGGCCCAAGTTTCAGAAGCATGAGGTAACCTGTAAAGAGTAGTTATCACTGCCCTATCCCAGTCACCCTATGCTTCTCAGGGCCCTGTCTTCTTGGGAAAAGGGCCCAATGCACTGACCCAGTTGCTTCTCATGTTTGTTCCAGCCTTGTCTCCAGAACCTGTTTGGGTCTTGCTTCTGCTGGAAAACTGTCCTGAAGTTCTCCCCAAGTTTCCCATGGCTTGTACTTCTGGTTCCATCCTTACTCGTGGATTCCTCTGGGAAATCTTGGGTCCAAGCAGGTCTCTTTTCCAATGTCTTCTCCCAGGCCCTTCTCAGGAACCAGGCTCTCCTGACCATCATCTGTTCCCACCTTAACTGTCTCTCTGCTGGAGCTTTCTAGAAGACCAGAGCTCCCACCCTTGGTGGAAATGGGAAGCATACTACCTGGACACAAGAAAAGGTAGTTTAGCAAGGGTAAAGGAGTCACTGAAGAATGGTGTAGACAAATCACTCTCAGCTTTAGCAAGGCCATCTAGGGAAAGCGCAGCAGAGTTTACCCCATGTATCTCTAAAATACAACTCTGAGGCTTGCTACAAGGACCCGTTTTGCTGAGAGAAAGCTGAACCTACCACCTGGAGCTCAGGGAAAGTGCTGACTGGGAAAGACTCAAGTGGGGGACTGGTTGCAGGCTGGGGACAATCATTGGCACTTACAGAACATCTTCTCCAGCACAGACCCTGAGCTAAGCACTCCACATATGATCCCTCCCTGAATCCTCACAACAGCCCTGCTGAAAGAAGCTTCTGCAACCTACAGGTAGGGAAACTCAGAAAGATGAAGTTACTTGCCCAAAGTCTCCCAGCAGGTCAGTGTAACCAGGACTTTCAGATGCAAAGCCCATGTACTCTCTACTGTATCCTGCTGACTTGGAGATGAAAGAAGACAAAGCTTATTCTCTGCACTCTTCCTAGGAGTTTAGTACAAATGAAACAGCTGAGCCAGAAGATGATGCAGATGATGGTGATGTCTGAACAGTGCAGGCCTGGAGAGCTGCAGGGTCTTCTGCAAGTCTGTCCTGGCTTTCAGAGTTTGTTTCCTTCCAGAACTCCTGGGTCAGATGGGCCTCTGGTTGCATGAGGAGTAGCCTCCAGCTCTCCCCTAGGAGAGCTCCTAGAGGCCAAAGCCTGGTCTAATTATCATGAAGCCACCCGTGGGGAACAGCACCTGGTAGACAGTGAACTTAAAAATGTGTTTATGGAGTGAATGAATGGATGATTCACATTTCTTCCCTGGTGATGAGTAGGAGGAAGCCTGGAGACATAAATAGGAACCCTAGTCCAGTGAAAAGGGATATCGATGTACAAGGTAGCCTTTGCTTTTGCACTGGTAACAGAAATCCATGCATACGGGACCAGAGCCTTGCTTTCCATGGACTAAATTATGCACTGGATTTTCAGTTAACTCTGTGCCATGCAAAGTGATTACTGCCTCTATTTGCAAATCACACCCTTTTTCTACATACCTGAGAATGAAATAAAGTGAACTGGAAAATGTATAAATGCAAGATGCCATGGCCCTTGGGAGCTTATGGAAATATGATCAAATTCTGGAACATTTTTTACTTGTATACAATTATTTCTTCATTTATACCAAGCACTAACCCTTCTGATGCAAGTTTCCATATATCATTCTTAACAACATAGTAAGTTCTAAACTAGTTTTGGTCAATCAATGGCATTTTAAAAGATACTACTGTAACACTAGAGATTGTGTTCTGCACTCGATTTTTCTGACACTGACTCAGATCTCAGAAAAGCTATTATGTTGCTATGGAAAAAAAGAAGGAAAGAAAGCATAATTGACTAAGCTCATGTAAAAATCTGATAGATGTGAGCAATTTCTAGTCCATCATGAGACCTCTCTGGCCTCAGTCCTCACTGTTGACCAAATCAGATAAACAGTCAGTCCAAACCGCCTTCCCTGTTTGTGCTCATGGCAGAAGAGCCAGCTCACAGCCTCCAGGGGCTAAAGATTCATTACAGATCATTTGTGGATCCTTCAGATGAAATACAGGCAGGTTCCAGGGCTGTGCAGGAAGTGTAATTTGCTGTAATAAAAAGTGAGAATATGCTACATGAGGACAATTTATGAGGAAACGTTAATATCAGCAGAAAAATGAAATGGAGTCTGCTTGCAGGCACGATCTGTTTAATAAGATCAACTTGGAGCACTGAAGTCAGGCAGTGACGATGAGTATTGGCTGATGGATACTTGAATTTTAATCAATGGTCCATAATTTCCCTGCCACCTGGAGGACACAGAAGCCAAATAAGATCCCCCATGTTCTCACTCTTACAGATACCCAGGTGGTATCCTGATGGGAGGCAATAGGAGTCTGACTTTTCTAGCCGATTTTGTTTCATGAAAGAGCAAGACATTTAGACCCTTGGCTATGTGGATGCTGTCACACGATCCCTTTTGAGGACCTAGATGTACAGTAAAACAAATCACTTCTGAGGTTATCTATGCCCACTCTGGTTTGGCAAGAGCAGCCTCCAGCCTCTGCAGAGTGGGCTGTGAACAATCTCATGACTTGGTCTGGCAAGGGCAGGGGACATAGCCTTGGGTGGCAGGTGGCCATACTGAGCCATTTCTCATACACTCTGTTGTTCAGCTGCAGCTTCAAGCGATTTTCAGATACAAGCAAAGCAAAGTCCAAAACTGATTAGAAATGTTTTCTTCTCCTTCCCACGGGTATTTCCACGTTCATAGTGGAGATTGCAAAGCGGTTGCCTGTATCCAAAGACTGGCTCCAGGGAACTACAGCATCAGATGCTGCTGAGAGTGTAGGGGCCATTTGGGACAGAAGAGTCCCTCTTGGTGCTGCTGGGTCACATCATGCCAAGAGGCCTGCCCCATGTGCAGCTGTCAGCCCCAGAGACCCAGACCCACAGCAGGGATGTCCACTGGGAGAATAGCTACTCTGCCTCAGCTGCTCAATTAAAGCATCAGCATTCAAGGTTAATACTCTGATCCCTTCAAATTGCACTCAAGCAGGTCACTTCTGCACGTGGATCTAATTCCTTTCCTCAATCCAAAATGTTTTTAAAAGATGGAAGCATGTGGATTCTTTTTTGAGGCAATACTTACCAGGCTGATAAGAGCTACTGAGTGTAATTTGTATTCTCTTTTCTGAGCATGACTTTTTGGAGAATGGAATAGAAAGAAAAATATCTGCCTTTTAGTTCTGAAGACAGCTTCTTCTTTCTCAGAATGCTTGGGAGGATCTTGTCAGCCCAGGAATTGTTGGGAAACGAGTCCCTGGATTTGTGACATGGGAAAGCCAGGGAGGTGCCCTGTGCAGTGGGGGAGGATTGGGGGAAGGTGGACAGCCAGGGCATAAACAGTTGCTCACTTTGGCCACCTCTGGCCTATCCAAACTTACTGAGAGGCCATGGTAGGGCTCTGAGATCTTGGAGAATAAGGAGCAGAGGATATTTGGTGAAAAGAACGTGGGGAGAAGGAATCTATTTTCTTAAGAGTCCACAATATACATTACTTTAAAACTTTTAAGACAGCTTCTCTCCAAGTACAAAACTCCCATGCAGTTCGGTCCCAGACCTGGGAATGACCAGGAGCTTAATTTTTGCCTAAAACCCTCTGGGTCCCTCAATAAAGCCATGCAACTCTGCGTTTGACACCTAGCAGAAGTGGAAACAAAATCAAAAACCAAATATATATGTGCTTATTCCTTGGGGTATTGCCCCCCTGCACCATCCCCACACATATTGCTAGCATAGAACACATGGAAAGGCCCCACCCACAGAATGGCGTGGCTTTGAAAGAAAGCTCTGTGACTACAGGTCTTTTAAGGGGACAGCAACGGAAGCCTGGAGGTGAGAAAAGGTGCTGACTTTGAAGGACTGGTAGTGTGGTCCCATCTTCATATCATGTGAATGAGGATCTGGACCTGAAGTTATTAGATGAGGCAAAACTCAATTGGGCAAAATTAGCCATAAAGATTCCTTAACTCACAGATAAAGTTTGGTACTGGAAACATAATCTATATAAATAACCCTGTATCTGTTCTCCTAACCCTTATTAATCAGTATTCCTCTATGGCCCTCAATTAGATCTTCATTCTCCTCCCTTAGTGAATTGACTAAATAAATCACTTCCCAAGCCCTGTTCTCTCTGCTACTGCTCTATCCAAATGGTCAGACTACTTTGTAACCTCTTCCTGCCTTGCAAGTTAGGACAGAAAGTGTGTGGGCAGACTGACCATGTGAAGAAGGCTTGAAGACCACACACACATTCTCCTCAGCAGGCTCTCACACACAAGCTGTGTCAAGCTTCACTATGCCCACAGTCTATTGAGGAAGAGGTGGCACTGGCTAGCCTGAGAACCAATCATCTGTGAGCTAAATATGCACCTCATGCATCTCCACTGTTGGTCCCACCATGGATTAACATCAGAGGTGGGAGAATCTGTGGTGTGAGGCGTGAGTTACTATTGAAACACTTCCTGGTCCCAATCAACAGAGCCTTCTGCCAAGGCAGCAAGAGCCCGGCTTTTACTGTGTAGATCAGGAGCCCCAAATTATGGTTTATGGAATGGAAGGGTCTTGAAAGATGCTAAACATTTCTCATTTTTTTAAAAAATCACTTTTTGGTCTCCAGCTCTCGCCATTTCTTGTTAGGTCGTTGCCGCCGTCCGTCCTGTGTCATTCCGCCCTGGGATCTCCGTTTTGTGTGTGATTCGACTGATACGGCCTTTCTTGCTGGCGTGTGGCTTCAGCCAGGACACACAGAATGAATGGAAAGAGAGGAAACCTCCGTGAACCTGGGTCAGTCATCTATGGATGCTGAAAGGCAATGTGGTGGATCTGTGTGAAGCCAGAGTGGAAGTACCCGATTTCCATTGCACCAACAGACAGACAAGCTGCCAGTAACTCCATGCATGGGCAGTGGAGGAAACAGCCTTATTCTGCCATAGTCACACAAGTACAGAAAGCAGGAGAGAAGTTTTATGAGGACAGACTCAAAGTGTGATGGTCATTGTTCCCATAGAATAGAGAGCCGATTCCACAAGATGGCGACGGCATAGGTGGATTCCTGAGACTCTCCGAACGTGAGTTCCCAAAAAGACTCTTACTTTTCTTCCCGCAGACCCCTGCCCACCGCCAGCCGCACTGGTAGAGGCCCAGGGACCTTCGGTCCCACTCAGGGCCAGATATCGCGGCCCGGCAGCTGCTCCACTATATGTGACTCCCACCTGCTCAGGAGTCCTGGGTCTCAGTTCCCTCCCTGGCTACATCGTCTTGCCCAGCACCCAGCACCGAACTGCCGATCACCCTGGGAGGCTCTGGGCACCCGCCCCTCAGAGATACCGGTCCCATTTCTGGCTGAAGTGCCCTGTGAGGGACCCAAGGCCACCACCTGGCTGAGGCACTCAGTATGCAACCTCAAGCTTGTGTAAGGGAGCAGAACCCCAAGCTTGTGTAAGGTGCTGATCGGAGGCTTCCAGCTCCAGAGGAGGGAACGCCTGACCCTCTCCTCCACCCCAGCCTGCTGGTGACACCCCAGATCCAGCACCCAGCTGTGTAGCTGATCCCGCCCAGAGACCCAGACAAGCATCCCTAAAAGTGAAAGTGCAGCTACCACTTCCGCCATTCTCCGGGCAGATTTGCATCACCCTGCCCACGTATCAGAGCCTCCACCTTGGTTGCCATGGTGACATGGTTAAACAAACGTTAAACAGCGTAGGGGAGACAAAGCCCCTCCCCTACGCTGAACAGACTGAGACAACTAAGAGTCACAGACCTCCCAGGCAGCAGGCTAGCTGCCTGTAACCAAAACAACAGGCCAGCTGCCTGCAACAAAAACAAAGGGGAGAGGCTGGAGATCAGAGCTCAAGTGACTTTAGCCACTAAGGAAAGATTACAGAACTAGGCTGATCTCTTATTTTGACCTTGGTTTTATCATTCTAACTGTATGTTTTGCTCACTATTGTTTGCTTTCTAACTTACACTATCTGTTTCATGATCATATTAGCCTGTCTCTGTGTAGCTACCAGTATTCTTTAGGGAATTTTCCTTCTGTGTTTTTTTTCACTTCTCTCTGGGCTTGTGCCTCTTTTTCACCAGTTAGTTGGTATGTATGTCTATTTTCCCTCTCACTCTTCTCTCTTTCTAACTTCCTATTGACCCCCCTCCCTCCATTATTTTCCTCTTTTGTACCTCCTTTTGCTCCAGGGACAAGAGAAAAATCTACACAAATGAAGAAAAACCAAAAGAAGAGTGTGGGTATCTCCCAGACCCCTGGGAGGGCAGACACTGAGAAAACTGACTTTGGAATGCAAACAATGAAGAGCCCTCAGAATGACTGGTCTCAAACTACAAACCTAGGTATCAAGATGTTAATGGAGAGATTAAAAAGAATTGAGGAGACTCAAGAAGAAACTAGAAAGGAGCTGATATCTGAGATAACAGTAATAAAGAATACTGTGAATGAAATAAATAACAAACTGATAAGCATGGAAAGCAGAATTACCCAAGCAGAAGAAAGAATCTCAGAGCTTGAGGACCAAAATATAGAACTACCCAAACTCTCAAAAACACAGAAAACAAGCTCAAAAAGACAGAGAAAAACCTTCAAGAGATGAGTGATTACTTCAAGAGACTGAACCTAAGCATAAGCAAATTTAAAAGGACCGAAATTCTACCATGCACCTTCTCGGACCACAGTGGAATAAAAATAAATATTGACACCAACAAGGTGCCCCCAAAACCCACAAAGACATGGACACTAAACAGCATGATGCTAAACAACTCCTGGGTCAATGATGAAATCAAAACAGAGATCAAAAGATACCTGGAAACAAATGAAAATGAAGAAACATCTTACCAAAATCTCTGGGACGCCTTAAAAGCTGTAGTAAGAGGGGAATTTATATCCCTACAAACACACATGAAGAAAATGGAAGGAACACAAATTAACAGCCTAACAAGCAACCTAAAGAAGCTGGAGAAGCAAGACCACAAAAACCCTAATTTCAGCAGAAGAATCCAGATCATCAAAATAAAAGCCCAAATCCAGGACGTAGAAGACAAAAAGACAATACAAAAAATCAATGAAACCAAAAGCTGTTTCTTCGAAAGGATAAACAAGTTCAATGGTCCCCTAGCTAGACTGACCAAGAAAAAGAAAGAAAAAACCCAAATAAGCACAATCAGAAACACAAAAGATGAAGTCATATCTGATCCTGAAGAAATACAAAAGATCATTAGAGACTACTATGTACACTTGTATGGAAACAAACTTGAAAACCTCAAGGAAATGGAGGACTTTGTGTCATCACACAACCTGCCTAGGTTGAAACAAGAAGAAATTGAGACTCTAAATCGACCAATAACAATCAAGGAAATCGACTACATAATAAGAAAACTACCTACGAAAAAAAACCCTGGACCAGATGGCTTTCCAGCAGAATTCTACAAGATATTTAAGGAGGAGCTGATTCCAATCCTACTGAAGGTATTTCAGGTGATTGAGAAAGATGGAACCCTCCCCAAATCATTTTATAAAGCTAACATCACATTGATACCTAAGCCAGGTAAAGATCCAACAAAGAAAGACAACTACAGGCCGATATCTTTGATAAACATAGATGCTAAAATTCTCAGCAAGATCCTAGCAAACCGGATTCAACAACACATCTCAAGAATCATCCATCATGACCAAGTAGGCTTCATCCCTGGGATGCAAGGCTGGTTCAACATTCGTAAAACCACAAATATAATTAAATACATCAACAGATGTCAAAACAAAAACCACATGATCATATCATTAGATGCAGAAAAAGCTTTTGATAAAATCCAGCACCCCTTCTTGATAAAAACCCTCGAACATCTAGGCATATGGGGAACATACCTCAAAGTTGTAAAAGCCATCTATGAGAAACTCACAGCCAGCATACTCCTAAATGGACAAAAATTAGAACCATTTCCCCTGAAAACTGGAACAAGACAAGGATGCCCACTCTCACCCCTCCTGTTCAATATAGTATTGGAAGTCCTGTCTAGAGCAATCAGAGAAGAGAAGGCAATCAGGGGTATCCAAATAGGAAAAGAGGAAGTCAAATTATCTCTCTTTGCAGATGACATGATCGTGTACCTTGAAAACCCTAGAGAATCTGTCAAAAACCTCCTTACACTGATAAAGGCCCTCGGCAAAGTCTCAGGTTATAAAATAAATGTGCAAAAGACCATCGCATTTCTTTACACCAATAATAAACAAACAGAAACCCAAATAAAAAGCACAATTCCATTCACAATAGCCACAAAAAAAAATGAAATACCTTGGCATCTTCCTAACCAGAGACATGAAAGAACTTTACATGAAAACTACAAAACTCTGCTCAAAGAAATCAAAGATGA
>NW_007098026.1:56321-57448 GCF_000164805.1 Carlito syrichta | reverse complement strand
TGGTATAGTAACAGGCATATAGACCAATGGAATAGAATTGAGATTCCAGAAGCAAAACCTCAATTTCTCAATCAACTCATTTTCGACAAAGCCTCTACCACCTACCACTGGGGAGAGGAGAACCTATTCAGTAAATGGTGCTGGGAAAACTGGCTGACCACATGCAGAAGATTGAAACAGGACACTTATCTATCCCCATACACAAAAATTAACTCCAAATGGATCAGAGACCTAAAGGTAAAACCTCAAACCATAAGAACCTTAGAAAATGAAGGACATACCCTCATGGAAATTGGAACTGGCATCCAATTCCTGAACAAAACCCAAAACCCACAGGCCATAAGTGATAAGATAGACAAGTGGGACCTCATTAAACTGACAACCTTCTGCAAAGCCAAAGAAACCATCGAGAGAGCAGGGAGACAGACTACAGACTGGAAAAAAGTATTTGCCAACTCCAGGTCTGACAAAGGCTTAACATGTTGGCTCTACAAGGAACTCAAACATGTTGAAAAGAAAAAAACAAACAACCCCATTATAAAATGGGCAAAAGATATGAACAGACACTTCACAAAGGAAGACATCCGAGCAGCCAACAGACACATGAAGAAATACTCAACCTCACTAATCATCAGGGAGATGCAAATCAAAACCACACTGAGATGCCACCTAACTCCAGTCAGAATGGCAATTATCAATAACTCAAAAAATAACAGTTTTGGAGAGGGTGTGGCGAAAAGGGAACACTTCTTCACTGTTGGTGGGAGGATAAACTAGTGCAACCTCTGTGGAAAGCAGTGTGGCGATTCCTAAAAGCTCTAAACATCAACCTCCCATATGACCCTGCAATCCTCCTACTGGGAATATACCCTGAAGAACTCAAATCACTCTATAAAAAAGATACCTGCACACAAATGTTTATCGCAGCATTGTTCACAATAGCAAGAACCTGGAACCAACCATGCTGCCCATCAAAAGAGGACTGGATTTTAAAAATGTGGTACAGCTAGCTGGGCTCGGTGACTCAGCCTGTAATCCCGCGCCTTTGGGAGGCTGAGGTGAGTGGATTGCCTGAGCCCGCGGGTTCGATACCCGCCTGGGCAGCGAGACCTCATCTCTACAATAAA
>NW_007098026.1:47236-56236 GCF_000164805.1 Carlito syrichta | reverse complement strand
AAAAAAACGTGGTACATATACACGATGGAATACTATGCAGCCATAAAAAAGAACAAAATCATGAATTTCGCAGCAACCTGGACGGAACTAGAGTCTATAATACTGAGTGACCTCTCATAGAAGCAAAGATCTGAGTATCACATGTTCTCACTCATATAGTGGACCTTGATCATCCAACGTAATACCATAAGAAAATGACTGACAGTGGTGGGGGAAACTATGGGGGGAAGGGAAGGGGGATGGAACAAATGGTAGTAAACATTTGTCTGTGGACAGGGAGACACCTATTATCAACAAGGGGGCCTGAATGAAGCATATTTATATACCTAACCCTTAACTGTAGCCCACAATATCATAATAAAAAATATTGATTTTAAAAAATTAAATTAAATTAAATTTTTTTAAAAAATCTACGATGAGAAAGTTTGAAATATGCTACATTTACAACCCCACCCGGAGAATCACAAAGCACATGTACAGGAAACTCCTCTTTTCGCAGAAACGTGTCAAACTTAGCTGAATTCAACGTTTTTCAAACTGATCTCCTTCGTTTCTTGATTCAAGGAACATATTGCTATTTCACAGGACACTGAGGTATAACAGGAACAGCATAAGGTAAATGAGGTTCAGGCCTTGGAGGATGAGGAGAGGAAGTCAGGATGGAGAGGTCCAGTCAGATCAGAATTCCAAATAGGGCAGACGAGCCGTGTGATGGTGATGTTCATGAGCATAAGAGGGAACTTTAGGAAATCAGTTAGGAAGAAGCCACAGTGGGCCAGAAAAGTGATGCAGACCAGTGCAGGGCAGGGGTCATTGGACTGGGGAGAAAGAAATGGAGCTTAAAATATTGTGAAAGAAAACATTGATGGGATGTGGTCATTGGTTGGAAACTGAATGAAGTGTGAGGAACAAAAAGGAATCTGAATGACTTCTAGATACAACTGCATAAAGATAGAAGATGGATCTGATAAATGAGGAAGATGATAAATTCAGATGTAATTTCTTGGGGCAGCAGGAAGTTGTAGAGCCCAGTCTTAAAAGTTTGGGAGAGGTGAGTGATCACAGGGGCAGACAAGGATAAGGCAAGGGCTTAACTTAGGCAAAAGGTGAAGTCCACAAGACAAGGCAGGCTACACGGTAACAGGTTAGCCTGAAGAGTTCCCATCCTCCAGCGTAGGAACCAACACTGGCTGACTTGGTCTAAAGTCACCTTCAAGTCACTCCAGCTGTAGAACTGTGACCTGTGAAGGCTGAGAGCCAGGCAGGGAATGGCAGGAGGACAGAAACCTCCCTTCCCCTTCCAACCACTATTGCTTCACTGATTCCAAGCCTCCACATTTCTGGGGACAGCACAGCACACACCCAACCACCTCACTCTGAAGCCCCAAGGGTATATTTTTTAAATTATGAGTTATACACACACATATACCTCTGCTCCCTACGTGCCCTGTACTGGTCCAGGGGGTTACCAGGCCACCCTGGAAGACTTTACCTTTGCCCCTGTAAACATCATGTGGTTGGAATCAGTTCACTACTCAATTCAAACTGTTCAAGACCACTTTGGAGTCTCTTTCAGTCTTCAACATGATCCTCCTCACTTTGGATTTTTAAGCAAAGGCAAATTTTATCAGACTAGCACTCTGCTTGATCAGTCAGGGGAAATGTATGTGAAGAAGACCTGGAACCTAGTTCTTGCTTTTTCTCTTTCACTTTCAACTTCTCTTGGTTTCCAAATGCTCAATTCTATAAAATTGGCTTTCCATTTCTTTACTCTCCGGAAAAAGCCCATCACAACTTTCTCCCTGCTTGCATAATGGATCCGTTGGTCTCTAGTTGGATGAATGGGGCTGTCCTGAACTTTCCTTTCTGCTCAGGAAAGGAAAGTTGGATTCTCTGTGCCTGCTATTGCTTATTTTTCTCTTTTTTAGTTTTTTTACTTTATTTGTCTGAAAGCCATCTGAAAAGTATGGAAGATAGATAAGATCGATGCTTGAGTCTCAATATATTCTACAGTTTTATGAACAGGTTCCCAATGGTTTGGGGAGCCCACTGGTTTAGGAAGAGGGGAGGTGTGTGTGGAGGGGGGTGATGAGAGATGGTTGTAGAATTTTGGCTCCCAATTTCAGAGAATTCTTGATTCATGGATATCCCTTGATTGACAGTGTGTGTTTTGGCCAGTGTGTGTTTTGAGGAACTGTGAAGAGGGGAGAAGGTCCTCTCTCCAGTCCTCAGAAGCCAACACAGGACCTAGGTTTAGCACAGTAGATCCCCTTAAGTCTCCAGGGAGTGACTCAAATATCTAAATCACTCATAGCAGGAAAGGTGGTGTTATGGGTCCAATGATGGTGTCTTCTTCAGACTGTACCCAGGAGTGACCTTGGTCCTCTCTATCCCCACCCAGCCTCCCATGGTTTTCTGGGTCTAGTTCTCCAGCATTCTGCCCATCTCTGTGGGGTGTGCAATATCATCTGAATGAATTCCTCTTATTTCTTGTTAACTCTGTTTTAAGACATTATACAAACAATCGGAAAAATATTCTTTATTTTTAAAATTTGAATATCAAACACTGGTAAGACCGATGTGCTGAATAAGAGTATAGTCAATGTTTCAAAAAGGATAATAAACTGAGTAATTTTAAAGCATAATGTGACAATTATTAGACAATAGGTTGTAAACCTATTATTCTATATTAAATCATACTTTTTAAAAAGCAGTATTAAAAACCTTCTATTGACAAATGGCAGTCCCTGATCCTACCTAGTCCTGCTCCCCAGAGGTAGACACTTGTAACTCTCTCATCTATTTGTTTGGGATTTATTTCTATATTCCTTAATCATATTTAATCAGGTTCATATTGATATACCTGGGTGATCAATTTTAAACATGAACATTATCCATTATCTTCCTGATATTGTACAGAGGATTCAGAGCTCTCATACAACCATTCATCTTTTTACTCCCCTTCCCAATAGTCCCAATCTAGTTGTATCAAAATTTTTAAATTAAAGTGTTTTAATTTTTAAATTAAAGTGTTGACTCTATTATGATTATAACACTAAGCCGAATAGTGGGCTGTGATTATATAATTTCCTTGCTTATACAGCTTTTGTTTTTCTTGCATTAACAATTGCCTTAATTTGTAGTTACTTATACAAGTTCTATAATATCATTTTCCAAATGCTCGATTCTATAAAATTGGCTTTCCATTTCTTTACTCTCTGGAAAAAGCCCATCACAACTTTCTCCCTGCTTGCATAATGGATCCGTTGGTCTCTAGTTGGATGAATGGGGCTGTCCTGAACTTTCCTTTCTGCTCAGGAAAGGAAAGTTGGATTCTCTGTGCCTGCTATTGCTTATTTTTCTCTTTTTTAGTTTTTTTACTTTATTTGTCTGAAAGCCATTCTACAATAGCTTCCTAAGTAAAGATTCATGGGGTGTAAATTTTTTAGTCTTTGCATGTATTGATTTTTTTTTATTTTGCTATCATATTGATAGATAACTTCACCTGGTACAGAATAGGTAAATAACAATTCTCTCACAGAATTAGCACTTCTCCAGGATCTTCTAGCATCAATGTTACTCTTAGGCATTCCAATGCCATTCTGATTACTATCCCTTTTATGTCACCTGCCCTCTTCCTCCTCCCTTCTCCTTTTCCTTCTTCTCTTTCCCTCTGCCCACTAACCCCCACCAAGCCTGGTGCCTAGCTGTGGGTGTTCTTTTCATTTACTTTGAGATAAATGGTTGGTAGAACTTTTTAGTCTAGAGATGCATGTTCTTTCACTTTGAGGCATTTCCTTATTTATTTCTTTGATATTTGCCCTATCTCCATTTTTTGTTCTCTCTCTTGAATTGCAATTAAAAGAATACTAAACTTCCTGAATTGAGCCATGCACTTTTATCAACTTTTCTCTCCCATTATACACCTGTTTGCCTTTTTGCTTTACTTCAATTGGATTTTTAAAATCTAAGTTGTCATGTTTGTCTTCAATTACTACTTTTTGTTCTCTTTCTTTTCACAGCATCCTGTTCATATCTTAAGTGTGCAATATTTTTTAAAATCTTTAAGACTATCAATAATAGAATTTTTGAAGTTTTCTCTTTTCCCCTACATTGTTCAGTTTGTCCTGAATCCCTTTGGTATATTTGCTTTATACTCTCTCTTTCATGTGAGAGACATTCCTCCATTACATAAATAGCAACTCTTAATTGTCCTTTCATATTTAAAGTGAGGCATTAAGAAGCTTACTAAAGGGTATGGGCATAGCTTGTGGATCCTGTACTTCCTTGCCTTTGAGTTGTTCAGTTTCTCCAGAAAAGATGACCCCAATATTCTGCCTGAAAAGTGTACTCCAGCCACTGGCATTCTAGGAGAAGATCAGAAAAAGAAGCCAAAGTTTCCACTACCCAACATACAAATCTTGGTTTAATTTTCCCAAGTTTCTGCCACCTTCCTCACCCTCACTTTCTGGGGTCTCTGGGTGCTGAGCCTTTCAGAAGTTTGCAGGTAAACCCAGATAATTCCCCAGTAAAATCTTTATTATTGAGCACTAACGTTATAACATCTTTAAATCTGCTAAATCAATTATCTTCCCTCTGTCTGCTCTCTATTTACCAAAAACTGGCCCCAAGTTCTCATCTATTTCAGAATAGTTTGGAGGAGAGTAGGGAAAAACACAGGCAACCAATCAGAATGTTCTAACCAGTCAGAAGCCAATAAATTATCTTTTTGCTTAAGCTAACAGAGCAGGTTTCTAGGTTGGCCACCAAGACACTGATTGATACTGTTCCCAGATACTGGATTAGATAAACTAGTCCAGCTACTTCCCTCTTGGTCAACTGAAGACAAGAACAGAAACTGAGAGAAAAGTGAGTTTATTTCTGCAACCAGGTTACAGAGAGATGGATCAGTATCATTACCAAAAACACCCACTCAAAGGCAATACAACTTACCCAGAATTTATACTCCATAGCCCTTCACCCACCCCAGAGGCTAAATTAACAAGGGCATGACTCAAGAGCCCCTAATCCTCCTTCACTCACCCCCTGAGACTGAATTAACATCTACATGAAGTTTTGGCAAGACCCAAGATCTTCTAATTATATTGATGGTTCCTTAAGGTGTATGTGTGGGGAGGGGGAGGAGGTACAACAATCAAAGAAGCTACCTTGGTACATTTAGATAGACAACTTCAAATCAAACATGAGGAATGTAAGAAACCCCCATTCCCAGAGCCTTGATCTATAACAATACAAGGTGGCTGGAGGGGGATACAGTGGGGTGGATATGGCATGGGGTGTAGTTGTTGGAAGAAGGTGAGTCAGCAGCAAAATTGGGAATAAAGGAAATATTGATTTTTAGCACTGAGCCCTGAAAACTAGCTGAGGATCCAAACTCGAGACTTAGGCAGAATTTAGTATGGTTTGAATAGTCGCCCCAAAAGCCTGTGTTAGAAATGTAATTCTCAGTGCAGCAGTGTTGGGAAGTGGGGCCTAATGAGAGGTTATTTGGGTCATGGGAGGACACTCTCATGAATGGAAAAATGCCATTTATTGTGAGAGTGGTTCCTTATACAAGAATGAGGTCAGGTCCCCTCTTGCTCTCTGTCTCTTTTGCCCTTCTGCCTTCCACCACAGGATGCCTCAACACAAAAGCCATGCTAAATGCTGGCTCCTTGACCCTAGGCTTCCCAGCCTCCAGAACTGCAAGAAATAAATCTCTGTTCTTTATAAACTACTAGGTATTCTGCGACAGCAGCACAAAACGGACTAAGACCGAACTTATTTTCATAAGCTTTGGGAAGGAGGACCTCCTGGCCAGACTTCGGGGTGAGAGAAGGACAGCTTTCTTCTGCACTCCAAAATACAGACCCTGGAGGCTGTTTGGGGCCATGTGTTCTTCAGAAAGAAGCAGCAGAACAGGCACGACTTCACAGAGAATTCTTGATCAAGCCCACAAGTCCATTTTGGGTTCAGGCTCTGTTTATCACTCCTAGAGGAGAAGGGTGTCAGATTCTCATCCTACAACTTCATTGCGCAGCCCATTTAAATGAACATATATCAGACAACCCACGGTTAGACGAGGGGCGGCTCCCTCGGTAACCTCAGGATTGACATTATAGCAATAGGATGCGCAGGAGGACTGGGGATTTGTAATAGCCTGTTCAAAGAATAGTTCAAACATGCTGGTTCACTTTGATCAGCACATCTTTCCAGAAGAATGAATGATTTAAAAATGTACTGAACAGGAGATCTGGGCTCCTTCAATGCAAATGTGGGCTGAGGATTTCCTAGGTATCCTGTCCTGAGTAAGGGTGAGTTGGGGGCAACAAGGGAAGCTGCAGATGCTGTCCCTTTACTCAGTCTGGGTTCTGTTAGGGGGCATGGGGTGAGGGATAGATCGTGCATGCAGTCTGTGGATAGGCAAGCTGTCTGGGTGGGCCTCTGATGGGAGAAGTAAGAGCAGGCTGAAAGGGTAAGAAAGGTTTTGTGGAGGTGCTGGGCTGAAATAGTGAGTAGGTTTGGATGACTTAAGGGAATAAGAAGGTCACTGACATCCTGCAAAGGCAAGAAAGAGCAAAACATCTCTCTGCCCTCAAAAATAACAATAAGTACATAGACAAGTTTACTGTGAGTCCAATGTACCCACAGTATGCCCCAAAATAAGGACTGGAAGAACCCCAAGCTGTGGAGACTGAAAACACACACACACACACACACACACACACACACACACACACTCCACACACACACACACACTCACACACACACATACACACACACACACACACACCACAAAACCACAGCAAAGATAAGCAGCTCTCCAAAATTACATACCAGTAGGCCACCTGTGGGTCAGAGCTAGGGTCCCAGCTATGCTCTGAGTCTAGAATCACATTTTTGCCCCTGGAACAAAATCATATGTTCTTCTCAACAAAACCACTTCACATATCACCTCCTGTATAAATATGATTAAAAATACTTGATTTTTCTTTCCTATTACCTTTCTTGTACAACACTTATGTGTCTTTTGGAGCAGAAAATGAGGTTACTGTGAAAAGGACAGAGAAGCCACAGGAAGACCTGCTGGGGCCACTAGCCAGGCCTAGCCCAAGTGCCGGCAACCCACCTGTTAACAGAAGGGGCAGGAGAGAGGGACTTTGTAGAGGGTGACTGCATCTCCAGGGGCAGGTTAGTGAGCACCCATCCTGCCCACAAGAAAATTCTGGTGACCTGGGTGGGATAAAGCCAGCTAAGAGCTTTATGGCCTCCAGAGTCTTCCTGGCTATTTTCACAAAGATTAATTCTAAAGAGAGTCCATGTCATGGAGCCAAAGGCCTGGTGTAGACTTCAAAGAAGTGAGTTTCCCAAAGTCAAGAGCAAAAGCACCTACCATTGACTGTGCTGACCATGTATGAGTCCTGGCTGATGGTTCTATGCCACCCCATCAGGGGTACCATCATCTCAATTATTAAAGATGAGGCGGCTGATGATGCTTATATCGTTCACCGGAGATCACACAGGAAATAATAGTCTGAGCCAGGAGAGGACTCCAAGCCTGCTGGTAGCCAAACATCCCTTAATTGCCTCTCAAGGGAAACTGAGACAGAGTAAAAGGCCACCTGAAGGAAGTTAGAAAGCCTCAAATATAGAGTTCTCGCCTGGGAATCACAAATATCCTCCCACAACCTCACTCCGATGTGGTTGGACAGGGAGCTTTGAGAAGGAAACATGGGGTTCCCAGCCTCCAGACAGAGATGACCTAGAGGGCCAGTAAGCACACAGAGTACCAGCTCAATCCCCTGCATGCCTGAGAGACTGGGCACTGGAGCTGTTTTTGGTGACCAACAAGTAGCTGTGTGCCAAGCCCATCACAGACCACAGCTCAGCCCCTCTGCCCACTGACCTTGGCAAAAGAGCCGTGAGGACAACAAGGATACCAATCATCATAGCCAATATCATAGCAATCTCTATGTGCCTGACACTATACTAAGTATTCTCTATGTGTTCTTAATCCTCTCAGCAACTCTGTGAGGTAGGTACTGTTGCTAGCCCCATATTACAGATGAGGAAACCAAGGCACAGAAGAATTCTTTCACTTGTCCAAGGTAGCAGCAAAGTAGGCATAGAGGCCCAAATTTCATCCTGGCAGTCTGGTGCTAAAGCCTAAACTCTATCCTCTCTGAATACTACCTTACCTTATGCCAAGAACTACTCTAGTTTTGGCAAACTTAATAAATATTCATGAAGGCGTACTATTCCTGGAGCCCATATGTGAAATGATAATACAAACATAACTGAGATGTCTACCTTTCAAGATCCATCATCTTCAATGCAGGTACATAAACAGGTAAAATGAGGTGAGGGCTCTAAGAGGGGAGGGCATTATGGGAACACATAGTAGGGTACCTTCCTCAACTTTAGGGAATCAGGGAAGGTTTCTTGGAGCAGATGATTTTGGAGCTACATCTTAAAAATTAACTGGAAGCTAGCCAGAAATACAGCCTAAGAAATACCACATTTTAATTCTTCTAAAGCTTTTAAGCTCTACCTAGTGCCAAGTCAAATCCCTAGGAAGCTCCAAGCCTGGATGATATCATTTCAGCTTTCCACAGAAAAACTCACACTGAACTAGAATATCACACTGTTTATGCCTTTGGCTTTCAGCCAGAGCTGATATAAGAAGCAGCCATATGAATCACATTTGCATTGTTTGTAATACTGCAGGCAAAGACACTATCCATTATGTTGTTCTATGTTCCTTATCTAGGAACTTATGTGATAAATGCTGCTGCTGTTTTAGCATGCCTAAAAAAGCACACACAAGCCGGGCTCAGTGGCTCAGCCTGTAATCCCGTGCCTTGGGAGGCTGAGGTGAGTAGATTGCCTGAGCCCGTGGGTTTGAGACACCCCTGGGCAACTTGGTGGGACCTCATCTCTACAATAAATCAAAAATTAGCTGGGTGTGGTAGCGCGCACCTGTAGTTCCAGCTACTTGGA
>NW_007098026.1:2580-47216 GCF_000164805.1 Carlito syrichta | reverse complement strand
CTGCACTCCAGTCTGGGCAACAGAGTGAGACTCCAACTCAAAAAAAAAGAAAAAGGAAAAAGCACACACAAAAAAGATAAAAAATAGAAGCTTCTCTCCCACTGGCCTGACATTCTTCTTTGTAGTAAGCATTGAGGCTTATGCATTCTGTCTAGTTCAGCTTGTTGCCTTGCCTACTAGGAAGCTCAGAGCAGAGGTCAGTGCTAAAAGCTTCCTTCAGCCTAAGTTTTCTAGCATAAGGATTCCTTTGTTCTTGTTTATTTGGCTCTTAACACTGTAATCTTGTTTAAACTAATTTCCGGTTTTATATGTTTATTTAACTAGACTTCCAGTCATCAATACTATTGTGACACAATGCAGCATGTGAAAAACAGCTGAGCAGGGCTGCTTAACATTCAAAGCCTACCCTGCTCCCTAGTTCATTGATACCTACAACTTTCCATTCTTTATCTTCTTCAAACCTCAAGTGTCCTTTTAAAACCTGAAGAGATGAGTACAGATCTGCAGTCAAATACAAAAAGTCCATGGGCTACTATCCCCATCTGCCACCTATGGGGTCTATGCTGAGGTATCTCCTCCCAGAATAGAAGAAAGAGCTATTCCACACACCTCTCCGGGTGTGACCCTGTCCATTCCAGAACTTCAGGATGGCTCTGAAGACATGTTCCTTGGGAACTCCAAGCATCAGGGCCAGCTGCTGAGAGGCATTTAAGATCACTCTAGTAAAGAGGGTGTGTGGCCAACTTTCAGAATGTGTGTGTTTGTGTCCCCAAATCCACCAAAACTCTCATGTTCCATCTTGGTCCTGTCAATCCTTTTTCATGCTCCTCCACAAAATAAAGTTGCTATGAAATGGCACAAAGATGTTGCATGTGAGGCATCTGGCATAGAGCGGGCACTTAATAATGATTATCTCCTCATTTATCCCTTCCATGCTAGACTGAAATATCTTCAAGGTAAAGACTGTGTCTGTCTTCCTGATTATTGTCACCCCAGTGCCCAACGCAAACCCCAACCTTTAGGATGCACTCATAGTTATTGGAACCCAATACTCCCTCAACAGATATTACTTGAATGAATCCATGGAAACCAGTGACAGATCTGAACAGACGACATGGGATATGACTGTCACAAACTTGCTCCCCCTGTAACTCAGATGTGCAAAGATAGTATAGCTTATTTCCCAGGACTTGCTGTACAAGCCTCCATCCCCTACCCTTAGGCACCAGGAAAATAAGAATGATGTCAATAGGCTACTCCGATTTAGTTGGTCTCTTGTGGTGGATGCTTCTAGACATCCCTTCTCTGCCCCTGACCCTTTTCCCAATGGAGTCTGAGCGGATGGTAGGGTTTCATGGCCTAGTGATTTTGTGGTGGGACCTCAAAGCTGGTCACTGACCTCTGAGCCAGCTGCTCTGGTCTGGTTCTTCCCTACTTGGGCTGGTCTGACTGGTAGGTTTGGTGGCTGGCTTTCTGGCTGGGTCAGGACTAGGTGGCCCTGCCAGGTTAACTTGGTCCTCATGATATGTAGACCCCTCTTGAATTTCTGCCATACTGAGTCTTTGGCCACACTTTGCCACAGTTCTCCCCAAGGTCTCTGTGAGGAAGAACATTTTATTCTTCATGGTGGGATCTGAACCCAGCTTTCTTCTGCCATTTCTAGAGGATATTTGGAAACAATCAGATCCCTTACCTATTTATCTCCCTGCTGCCTTGGGACTGGAAGATGAATAAATAAGTGGGTTTTATGTATGTTTTCCTCAAGAAACTGTTCTTTGCGAACTGCCTCCCAACTTCTAGGATTATGCTGAGCAGAGTAGAACCCATAGAGGTCTGTTAAATTGAAGTGAGCTGCACTAAATTAAGTACAATAAAATTGTTTGAATTGGGCATTGATTACTCCTTATTTATAAGATTATGTTAATGAAAGCTAGAAAAACTGAAGTTTTTGAAACCTAGCTTGTGGAACCTAGTCAAGAGAAGAAATTGACTCTAACTTGAGAGAAGTAGGTTTTTAATATTTTTATTGAGCTGTTTTGCTGCTCAGTTAAAAAGTATTTGGTTAGAAGACAGTGAGTTTTAAAATGACATTAATATAATCTCTTCTGGCACTGAGTTTAAAGATTAATTTAATAAGTTAATTTTAATTCACATTTGTTTTTCAAATCAATGGAGTTTGATTTTATAAATTAAAACAATGCTTTGATTTCCTACACGTGGTCATTACCTAATTTGACTGATGTGAACCCAGCCCAGACCTAGTCAGCAGCTTTCTGGAGGTGCCATGAGTCAATATCTGGGTCCGTTTCACCCAAATCCTCACTCAGGCTGTTGTCTCTTGCTTGGAACAAGTGACTGTCAACACTACACATCTGATTCACCCGGGGAGCCTTTAAAAATCCCTGTGTCCAGGTCCTATCCCCAGGAATTCTGGCCTAGTTAGTCCCAGAGTGGGTTTGGATAAGCACTAGCACTTCGAGGGAAGAGTAAGGATGCTAGAGATAAAGACAGTTTATGAGCAACAAGATGTGAAAACCACCCAGTCTAGCATATTAAAAGAGACATAGGAGGTCAAAATGTAGAGTAGCTTGGGGTCATTTGCTGCAGGAGCAAAAAATGTCCTCTGACTGGCCCCTGTGGACATCAGGAAACCACAGCTGATATTCAAAATGCTGACCTGTTTTCACAAGCAAAGGATCATTTCTCTATGTATCCAGCAAAGTAGCTGTGATAAAGGTACCATCCCCATTTTATCTTGGCCTTATATTCTGCCCAGGGTTAGAATTATCATGTATTAACATAGCACAAAGCTCTTGGGGGGTCTCTCCTGCTCAACTGTGAGATTTTTGATGATGATAGGAGACGAGTCTGATTAGTTTTTTTTTTTAACCCCAATGCCCAGCACAGTGGCTCTTAGAAGGGAACAACTTTGCCCCCCGGGGTAACATTGGCAATATCTGGAGACATTTTTTGCTATCATCACTTCTTGGGGTGAGAGGTGGAAAGGGCCACAAGTAGGTAGTGATTAAAAATGCTGGCAAACATCCTACCACACACAGGACAGCCTCCACCACAAAGAATTATTGAGTCCCAAATTTCAATAGTGCCAAGGTTGAGAAACCTAGGGCTAGTCTAATGTTCAACACAGAGCTGACACTAAATATCAAAAGAATAGTCAAGTCATATCAAGAACTTTCTGCTCCTCATACTTATTCATGATCCAGATAAGGTCAACGTAATCTATCAACATCTAGACTCTCCACACCAGATTCGTTAGCTATCTGGTCTCAATTTGACACGTTTGTGAACTTCATATATTCTACAAAGCCATCAACCAACAGAGTTCTTTCTGGAGGCCTGAAATCATTCTAATCATTCTAATAATGATCTCAAATATCTTGCTAGAGAAAATCTAGATGGAAGAGCCTGGCTCTCTAGGGTAAATTCTCCTGGAAAACCCACCTGAATTAGGGAGGAAGAAATTTGGACACATTTTCTATAAGCAAGACTCGATACTGAGGAAAGGTTCAGCCACACCCAATCTTCCCTATTGGATCACCATCATCTAAATGCTCACACGGACTAACTAACCTTTACTCTTGCCATGATCTTTAATACAGCATTCTCCATTTTTTTGTATTATATATTCCAAAATTAGAATAACAACGAAAGACATCATTATTTTTATTTGAGCACTTAGAAAATGCTAGGCTATGTACTCAAAGTTTATATTTCTTTAATTCTCATAGCAGCCCTATGGGGTAGTTTCTATCATGGTGCCCATTATTGCAAATGAGAAACATAAGGCTCAGAGATGTCATAAAATGCCATGATACAACACAGACAGGATTTTGCCTTAGGATAGTAGCAAATATGCTGAAAATGTACAGAAGGCTCTCCATTTCTAATTGGCAGTATTCTGAAAGCCAAACAATTAACAACCCAATCCTCTATGGGACACCACCTATAACAATAGATAGGAAGCAAGCCAGAAACCAATTTTGCCAGGCCCTAGCTGGATCATCACGGGTAGTCACTTAACCCTTGATTCAAAAAGCTTTAAAAAATTAAAACTTGCTAATGCCAACAATAAAAATATCTTATATTCAATCCAAAGAAATCATGCAAAGGAATGTATTAAGTAAAATCCCTTTTTAATTTCCTCAAACAATTTATCAAGTAAATTTGAGTAAAATTTTTCAAATCTGCCAAAGGCTGATTATTTTTAAAATGGATTGTGACATTGTAGCCATATGGAAAACTGGGCATTGCCAAATGGCTGTACCCTGAGGCAACCCCTCTACAGATAGTCGCAATTCTACCTGGTGCCTTATCCATAGGGACACCTCTCTGCCAGTCCACCTGAACTGCCTCAAAGAGTCCATGGTTCCTCTTGTCTGAATTCAACAAGGTCAAGATCGAGTCTATGCCTTCCCACCTCTCCTTACCCAAGTATGTCATATTGGGACCCATAATAGACAGAGATTTCCTTCCTACTGGTTCAAAGAAAAGATACCACCTGTATAGTTCTCTATTGATGCTGCAACAAATTACCACAAACTTAGTGGCTTAAACAACACACATTTATTATCTTAGAGTTCCATAGGTTAGAAGTCTGATATGGGTCTCACTGAGCTAAAATCCAGGTGTTGGCAGGGCTATATTCTTTCCTGGAGGTTCTGGGTTAAAATCCATTTCCTTGCCTTTTTCAACTCCTAGAAGCCACTCACATTCCGTGACATGTGACTCCTCCCTCCATCTTCAAAACCAGCAGCAATGCATCACTCTGTGCCTTTCTTCAAAAGTTGCCTCTTCCTCTGAATCATCTGCCTTCCTCTTTCATTTTTATAGTTATTTGTGATTACATGGGGCCCACTTGGATAATCCAAGATATGCTCCCTACTGATTAAGGATTTGAAACCTTAAGGTCAGCTGATTTGAAACCTTAATATTTGCAATCTGAATTCTCCTTTGTCATGTAATATAACATATTCAAAGGTTCCAGGGGTTAGGACATGGGCAGCATGGGCATTCATTATTCTAACTACCACATGTCTTGGATGGGGTAGCAAACTATCAGATGAATTATCAAAGTAACTTCTTAATTCAATTTGAATGCCTTTTGATGGGACATGCCCTTGCCAGTCTGCCCAGTCCTTACTACCATATTGTCTTTATACAATCCTCTTTGCAGTACTCTCTGCCTGGCCCAAGAGACATCTGAGTTTTCTAACCCAGGTGTAGTGAATCTTCTTCCAATCATGCTTAGCTTCAGCTGTTCTCCTAGGAAGCGGAGCTCAGAAGCATGATCTTGTAGGTCGACCCCAAGAGCTCCTGGCACCATGCCATCTGCAGTTCTTTCCAAAGTTATTGGAGTAAATAATGAATGCAGATTCTGGGGGGTACACATATTGATATGACTTTCAAAAAAAGAAATTGGAGAACAACCATTTCTATCAATGTCTGGGTGACTTACAGCTCTAGATATATATCTCTGGAATGATTTATTGAATTTTATAGACCCTAGATTTCTCTTTGCTGAAACCCAGTTACTGCTTCCACATAATTCATTGGATAGATTGCTCTAAATTAAAGAGGTTCTGGGAGAACTTTGCCTGCCTGCACTGTTTAAATCTTATCCTCTGTGAAAGTTCTGTTTAACTTTCAGATGCTTTAACAAAAGCACTGTGGGCCCACAATGACAATATGGTGTCAGGGAGGTGGGAAAGGCAAAGGGACTGAGCCAGAACCTGACTGGAGAAGGGCATCAGCCAGAACACTGGAGAAAAGATATCAAGGAGGAGGCTCAGGATGCTAAGGTCGCAGCTCAAGCAATATCATCAGATGTATTGTTATAAACCAAGACTGACTCCTAAGAAGGAGGAAACCGGTAAAGCACAAGAATTGCCCTGCTTAGGGAAGGCAGGATTGAGGAGGGAAACTGGAGAAGAATTGTATTTATTAAGGACCCATATATGTCAGGCACTTTACATCAGCCTATGTCAATTATTCATTTATTCTTCCAACCTTGTGAGGGTTGCTTTTAGTAATCAGGAAGATATAGGTTCAAATCCCAGCTGCACTATTTTCCAACTAGATGCCCTTGGGTAAGTTACTTAACCTTTCTGACCCTAAATTTTCTCATCTGTACTTAAAAATTAGAGTATGTATCCAACAGAGCATGTACCTTTTAGAGTGTCTAAGAATATTTAATAGCATGGGAAAATGTTCATTAACAGCATTAAAAGAAAAAATAGATGATGATGGATAAATATAATTCTGATTTTGTAAAAAGAATATACTTTGCATATATGCATATCTACATTCTTTGAATATATATGCATATATAGATGAAAGAAAATAAATAAAAATATTAACAATGGTTATTCCTACATGGTGGGAATTCAGATGATTTAATTTTTAAATGTACTTTTTATATTTTCCAAATTGCCTACAATGAACATGATGCACTTTGAAATATTTTTCTAGATTTGCATTTTTATTGCAAAAGTGATCCATGTTCAGTGTAGGAAATTAAGCTTTGTTACCATTGGGAACAGCTTGTTATGAATCCTTCCAGATGTTTTTTCTGTGCCTATCTAAATATATATGTGCAGGGCATGAATTTCACAGGCCACAAATTCAGGTGGTATGCAAAAGAAAGCAGCTCCAGCTTTTTGGTAACTGAATTTTATATCTATCCCAAGCCCCATTCCACCTAGTGGCAGAAACTTAATTTTAAGCAATGGAGAGTAAATCTTCCCAGACAAATAAGGGTTTTCCCAAGGGTTTACCTTTCCTCCCAATTCCTTCTCCCTGGAATGGTATCTTCATCTTAGGGAGTTTACATGACATCAAAGCATGTGGTAGGACACATGAGGGGTCCCCGAAGCTCACTCATCATCAATTCATGCTAGTTTGATCCAAGATCTACTTTTCCCTGCCTTGGTCTTCAAGATCTATTCCAGAAACGAACTTGGAGATATTCAACTTTCCCAGTTCTGCCTATCAATCCATGCCAAACACTCTGTTACACCCCTGTCTCAGCTGTAAGGTCTTTCTGATCCAACAGCCTCGGGTCCTTGGTTCAAAGCCCCTCTTAGGGGGACATGTGAAAAATGTCTGGATGCTCTCACATGCTTGCCTGGGAGGTTTACTCACAGGCTTTCTCTGCCTAAACATGCCTCCTATCCCCACCCCACCAATATATCTGCTTCTGGTGCTATGGCCACCTGGCTCAGGGGATGCTGGTGAGGGTCCCTACCTCCACAGAGTTCAGATTGCATCTCTGACTCTTACATCTCCAACTATCAAGGCCTATGATCCAGAACTTCCTTCCCCATTCCCCACCCTGGAAGAGCCTCATAGACAGAGCTCTTCTCAGATGCCCAACCTATACTTACACAAGAATACTCTCCACTCAAATTCTTCTCCTTTCTATAGTTAGCATGATCTTTTTCTCACACCTGATACCCAAAGTCCTTTGACTCTGCCTTCAAGATTATGCAAGTCTTCCCCTCAAACCAGTACCTTTATCATAGATTATAAGCCTATTTTGAAATGTCAATGCTGAAAATTAGCTTTTGTTCTGTGGTCCCATGTGCTGCCTGAAGACTAGGGGAAGAGAGGAAATCAGGCATAGAAAGAACAGAAAAAGACATCTGTTCACATTTTAAAATATTAAATACTGTAGATGTGTCTTTGGTTGTATTAAGTAAAAATACATAGATAGTTTAGTAATAGTATAACAGTGAATCATACCACCCATACTTTCTACAAGTTTGTTTCCTCACTGAGCAATATGTCTTAGAGTTATTAGGCTAAGAAATTTTTGTAATAGCTAAACAAATATTCTATTATCCCATTTGGTTATCTAATCATTTGTTTCAAAAATAGAGTTGTCTTGATTTTTCACTATTTAATGCTGCAAAAACATTCTTGTACATATCTCTTGCTCACTTGATCAACTATTTTTGGAGGATAAATTTTTAAGGTAGAATTGTTATGTTAAAAGATATTGTCGAATAGCCCCTCACAAATTATATATTAAAGCTTTACAGATAACAAAAATAACATTTCAACTTCATGGAGGAAAATGATGCTTTATTTAGTAAGTAAATTTAATAAAGAATGCTGGAATAAATCAAAGATATATAAAATATGTGTCATATTTTAAAGACTATATGCCAGCTAGATTAAAGCTCTAAATGGAAATAATACTCTGAGGGTAAAAAAAATACCAGAAGCATAAGTATTACTTCACCTTGAAACCAGGAAGAATTTCTTAAGCCAGATCATTTTTAATATAGTAAAAGATACCACAAAGCCAAAAGATAAATGAAAGATTAGAGAAAATATTTGCAATGTACAGTAGTCCCTTGGTATACTCAGGGAATTGGTTCTAGGACCCTTTCATAGACCAGAATTCAGGCATACTCAAAATCCCTATGGAGCCCCGCAGAACCTGTCTGAGAAAAGTCAACCCATATAACTCAGTCTCATATTGTCCAAGGGTCAACTATATGTGGCAGACAAATGGTTAACATCAGTAAATAAAGAACTCCTTTAGAGTTGATAAGAAAAAATAAAGGGCAAAGGATTGCAAAAGCAATGCAAAGAAAAAGAAATGGAGAAAGCTAATGTGGTAGACTGCAAACAATGGGCACATAATTTCCCATTCCTGTTAGGAATGATGTCTATTAGGAGTGAGGCCTCAGAACCCCTGAGTCTGGATTGGCCATGTGATGTGCTTTGGCCAATGGGAAGTTAATTGATCTAGCCTTAGCAGAGACCTAAAAAGTTCTTGATATCTGGGCTTACCGTTTTGCTACTCTGAAGAACCCTACCACAGCACCCTGTGTACAGGCTCAGACTAGCCTGGTGGGTGATGAGAGACATATAGCCCATCACCTCACTGGTCCGAGCCAACAGCCAGTCAACTGTCAACCACCAGAGCCAACTAACTGACTGTGGACCCCCGAGAGAGCTAAACCAAGAAGTAGAACTGTCCGGTTGAGCTCAGTCGAAACTGGTGACCCACAGAATGATGAGTCAAATAAATGGTTGATGCTTTAGGCCGCTACATTTTGGAATTTTTTTATGCAGCAAAAGCTAATCAAAACAATAAATAAGCAAATAAAAACATGCTAATGTTCACAAGCAGCAAAGTTGACAAATTGACAAAAATGAAGAAGAATGATAACCAGTTCATAAAAGGATGAGTAGAAAGAAATAATTTTGCTCATTCCTGAGTGTTAATTGTTGCAAATATATTTGAGAAGCAATGTGATAATACCTATTAAAACTGAAAATACATATAGCCTTTGGCCACAAAACCCCACTTTGAGGAATTTATCTTACAGAAATTTTAAAAAATGAGGATATTTACTGCCTGTATGGGGGAAAGGATCATTAAAGAAAGAGGAAAGAAGAAAGGAAGGGAGGAAGGTACTGACAACAGAAAGGATGAGCGCAAAAGCCTGAGATAAATGTGTCTATCTCTGGTTAGAAAATGTTTAATAAAATGTAGCACGCGGCCGGCGTGGTGGCAAAGCCTATAATCCCAGCACTTTGGGAGGCTGAGGCAAGTGGATTGCCTGAGCCTGTGGTAATCCCGAGCAACTTGGTGAGACCTCATCTCTACAACATAATAAAAAAAAAAAATAGCCAAGCATGGTAGGGCGCGCCTGTAGTTCCAGCTACTTGGAAGGCTGTGGTGGAAGGATCACCGGAATCCAGTGGGTGGACGCTGGGATGGTGTGAGCATGCATGCCACCACACTCCAGCCGGGGCGAAGAAGTGAGACTCCAACTCAAAAAAAAAAATGTAGCATGCGCATATTGTGGATCATAGCATAAATACTAAAAGTGCTAATTAGAGCTATACCCACTAATTTGAAATGGTGAGTATGATTTACTGTTGGATTTGTTAGAGCAATTTACAATGTAATGGATATAATATAATTCCATTTTTGTAAATTAAAAAAAATCATATAGGTGTGTGTTTTAATAGAATAATACTGATATGCTTTCATTATCTGATGGCCCACCTAAACATATGTGCCCCACTATAAACTAATTTAAGCCCAGGAATACAAATTTTTAAAAAATATTAAGTTAACCCTTTGTGAGGTAGTAATTCAAACTCTGATTTCAGTTTCCATTTATTTCAATACTTGACTTTAATGGTTATTTTAGTTGAAAGAGGTAACTCTCAGAGTTTCATACCTCCAAACTGAAGTTCTTCTATGTCATTGCTTTCTCAATTTTAGGCAAAGAATTTGTCAAAAAGTAGGCTGATGCATTTCCATCTTCCCAGATATTAATCAATTCTTGCAAAGGCCTTCAAACACACTGAAATTTCATGTTTTTTTAGAAAGTTGTTTCAGAACACACCGAAACTCTTCCCTCTGGAGGATTCTTACACATGGTAGAAAATTCTGTTTCCCAGGTTTTGAGGATGTTGGAATTTTTATAGTTTTAATAGGTAGCTTCAAAACACACTGAAAGTCTTCCCTCTGGAAAAGTCTTATACATGGGTTAGAAAATTCTGTTTCTAGGAGTTTTTAATATGCAGATATGAGTTTTTCAAATTATTATTTATGAGTAACCCATACTGTTTTCAGCAACAACAAAATAATAATGAAAATATTTCCAAGCATTCATTTTTCAAAATGCTCTCTCTCAGATCAAGAGTTTCTTTCAAAAAGCAATTACTTTTTCATGCATTGTTAAAACATTGAAAAAACAGAGGAATATGTTTACTTTTTTAAAAATCTGTCAGGTAGCATTCAACTGATATTATCTCATCATTGTGAAAAAAAAGTCAGTAATCCTGAAATTCTGTCTTTTTATGAAAGAAAATTTTCTTAGCATAAATTTTCAGCCTCTTAAGCACTCTGCCATGAGATTATTGGTGAAGCTCTGGGCAGTACAAAAGATTTCAAAGTTTTCTCCCCATTTCATTACAAGGTACTGTAAAGAGTCTGCTGTTGAAAGGTCTTGTTTTTAAAAAAGTAATCAGCTAATGGTGTCTCAAGGCAGATTAAATTGGATGTGCTCAATGACCTGAGAAGATAAACAGCCAGGTGAGATCACCACTCCAAACCCTCCTCAGTGGTCCACTCCATTCCACCCAAGTGCTAACTCATATTAAATATTAGGAAGGCTTCATTCCTTTGCTCTTTGATTAAAAAATAGAAACAGAAGTTTTAATATTTTCCTTTCACACCCCAGGAAATCAAATGTATAACCCACTTCCGAAATCACTGCTCTAAAAAAAAACCCATTTGGGAAAATATTTTCTATGCCACAAGATTAAAATGCACGGTCAGGAAGACAAAGCACAGGAGATTTGAGAAATAGGGTCCAATAGGGACTTGGAAAAGGTGCTGTACCCATTCCCTGGGCCTTGGTTCTGAGGCCAAAGCCAGCCCAGGGTAGAGGGCAGTCAGTTTTGGATGGCTCTGAGCAAGGAGAGTGGTCTTTAATTTCACTGGGTACCTAAGAGGCCAACAGGACTAGCGTTCCCAGGTGTTTGGGAAGGTAGACATGAGGTGACTCCCAGAACCCCACCCACACTCTCCAGTGTGGCCCCTGTAGCTGCCTGATGAGCTGAGAGTTGTAGATAAGGAAAATCATAAGTGAGAATAAGAAGGACAGTCTCAAGATCCAGCAACTAAAGACATGGAAATGTAGGCAACTCAGCAAATACAGCAGAAGAGACAACAGCAAGTCTGGAAAGAACAGCGCATGGTTCAAAAGGAGGAAAGATGATCTGCAGCAGAACATCCCCACCAGCACTACTGCAGCCCCACCATTGTTTCTATCGCTAAATCACAAAGGCACCTCCAGGAGAAGGGGATAGGGGAAACACAACACGGCCATGACCACATTCTCTGCCACCACACAGAATGGGAAGCACAAGGTGAAAATTAAGTTCAGCTGTAGGCATAGAAAGTTACATTGTTTCCACTGCTGGATTTGTGGTTTGAGATAAGGACCCACTGTGCTTGTTGATACCTTTTTGCCTACACAGGGTTGTGACTAGGAGTTAATTCAGCAGCTGGAATTGGAGGATGACATAAGGTAGGGAGAATCACTGATTTATGCATCTTAGCATTGTTTTCCTTTTCAAGATGATCATTTAAAACTTTCACAATTCACATTAAATGTAGTTTTAAAATATGTATTTAGAGCATTTACCAGCAAAGTGGTCAGTTTTGTGAATGAAGCTATGGCTGCAGATTCCCCTAGAAACCCCAGTCATTGTTCTGGGAGAACTGTGGTTACCCCAACCCCCATGTCACAGTGCTGTGACTTTATAAGACAGGAAGGCACACAAGAAGCAGTGCCTGGATGCTTCAGTCAACTTCACAGAATTTTCTCAAAAATGCTTAGTAAAGAAGACTACCAAGTCTGCTAAGAAGAGAGGAAACTGAAGACATGGCAATAATAGAAAGCCTTATTATGAAAGCCCCATTTTCTTCTGAAGGGGAAAGAAAAGACAGTCAAGAATCCCAATGCACTGAATAGCCTTAGCCTCCCTCGACCTTATTCTTGTTTTGTTCTGTCTAGCGCCCAGAAATCAAAGAGCATCTTGGAGATGTTACAAAAGAATTGGGAGAATGTTGAATAACACCGCAGGTGATAAGCAACCTTATAATAAGTCTACTAAGTGGAGGAAATTTTTGAAAATGATATTGCTTTACCGGGTTAAAACGTGCCACGGGAGAAAAGAAAATTGTCCTATATGCAATATGATATCTTGGATTGGATCTGAGAGCAGAATAAGGACATTAGTAGAAAACCTGATAAAATTCAAATAAAGTCTGGGGTTTAATTAATAATAATGTACGATTGTTAATGTCATAGTTTTGACAAACATACCATGGCAATGTAAGATGTGATTAGATTAAATTATTAACATTAGAGGAAACGGAGTAAGGAGATAGATGACTACTCTCCATCCTATGGTTAATAATCTAAAATTATTCAAAATTAAAAGTTAATTTTAATAAAGGGGAGAGTATTTCCAACAATAAAAAGGTCAGGACCAAAGAAGAAGAGGAAGAAGATGAGGATGAGGTGGTTGAAGAAAAAGTTGATGCATTAATTAGTTCTAGTGCAAGATTTCCCCTTCCCCAAAGGAATTAACTGCCCTATACACATCTCACTTGTCTTTTCATTGAAGTTGCAAGAATGTATAAAATAAATTTTTATACAGTCAACGTATTATTAAGGTTAAGACATTATTAACCTTTTAGTAGTATTAACCTTGTATCATACAATAAGGGACTGTAAACTGGCATAGAAATTTAAAAGAGGTTGTGCATACCACAAATTATATATGAGGTAGTACTTTTGCATGGTCTATATTAAATAATTGTTCTATGAACTGAATACCAGTTAATAATTGCAAAAAAATGCAAATGTTTTGTCAACTCTCTGAATGCTTCAAAGTCTATGCAATCTTTTTAAATTTTCAAATAAAAACATGTGCTTTATGGAAAAAGTAAATATTTGTAAACTGTCCCCCAAATATCTTGATCATTGTGTCTTAATTTACATTATGAAGTATTACTTTTATAAACAGGAACAAGTATACAAAAAGATGCTTTACATCCACTCAGGAATATACAAACTGGAGAGGAGAGAAATCATGTAGACATGACGGTTAAACCTGAGCACAGAAGACAAAGGAAGAGCTTTCACTGTGGGAACAGAAGAGCTGCTTCTCCCAGGAGGATGCTCTAACAGGTTCAGGCAGGGTAGTGGGAGGACAGGGACAGGTGGGAGATATCAACCCTCCCTTGGTATCAGGAAATGGTCGTCAGAAATAGGCTTTTATATTTTTATTAAAACAATAACTATTATTAAAATAATAACATTTGCAAAAATTTTTTCAATGTTTTAATTGAAAAATTCTTTATTCTCCCCAGTCACACTTCCCAGAAGTAACCACTGGTAACTTCAGGCATCGTTCCAAGCTCTTTCCATGCATATACAAAGATAAAATACATCTTTAACAGAAATACTATCATATTATAGATACTACTGTGTAATTTGCTTCTTTTTGTTTTGAAACAATGGATCATAGACATTTTTCTACCCTTTGTGTATATAGGTTAATTCATTCTTTTCGGGAGCTGCATTGTATTTCATTTTATGGATAAATCTTAAATTATTTATTCAAACTCCTATTGATTTTCATTTACAGAGCTTCCAGTTTGTTGTGATTATAGATGGTGCTGCCACATTACTTATGCTCTGATGAACACAATCTTTGCATCAAACCCTCTGGGCTTCCATCCTGCCACCTCCGAAGACTAACTCTGTACTTTGGACAGATTATTTAACCTCCCTGAAACTCAGTGAATTGGGAGATATTATCTTCTTTATAGAGATATTCTAGGGATTAAATGAGTTTATATTAAGGAGCAAAAATGTCTGACGTTTCCCTGATACCTGTGTATGTGATGTGACATGATGTGATATGGTGGTGGTGGTGGGTGGTAGGGTGTGTGTGTGTGTGTGTGTGTGTGTGTGTGTGTGTGTGTGTGTCTATGGAAGGAGAGAGAAAAGAGAGAGAAAGATAAAAAGGAATATAGGAATGGAGAGACAGATGAGAGTGAGAAAGAACAAGAAAGATTCCTGGTAGGTAAGGAAACCTAGCAGCAGTTAGTCCTCACTAACAGGACATGGGAGGGATTTTATAAATTAACAATCAACAAATTTAAGTTCCTCCTTTTGCCCTCAAAGAAATAGAGACCAGACAAAACACAGCAGCAATGAGAAATTTAGGTTAACTAAGGTATCTTGAAGAGCCTTAAACCCAGAGCAGTGCGCCTGGAACAGCCACTGCTGCTTAACTGAGAGGCCGTGGAGGAAATGCCACTATTTGGGACCTAAAGAGACATGGTTCAGGAAACAGTTGCAAGATCACTGAGAGAAAGTGGTCCTGTCATTTTAGTAGCATCTGTTAGTTATAGAGGGTAAAGCTCAATATAATCACAAACGCATCCCAGACTTTAGCCAGAGAGAGTATAAAATACCCAGAGAAAAGCAAGATATAACTCCACATCCTAAGACTCTTAAAAAATGACACAGCTGGAGAGGTGGGAAGCTCCGAGAATCCAAGCCTGACCAGACTGTAATAAATGATCTTGGTGAGCAGCAGAGGGAGAGAAGATCTTGAAAGCCCTGTGAGATAACAAAATGTTTAAAAGTAGGAGCACAGCCTGGCAGTCACCTTTGATTCATCCACTAATTCAATCAGTTCTCAAATCCAGTAAACCTTATGCCCTGTGCAAACTTCCTGCCTCAAGGATCTTCCTAAACCCCATTGTTGATCATGCCAGGCCCCACCATCCTTTGTAGCTCACAGAATAAAGTCTACAGAGTCCTCTCAAATCAGGACTCAGCCCAATTTATACCATTCCTCTCCACATACCCTATGCTCTGACCACATGATCACTGATCATGCAAATCTTCTTCCATGAATAACAATGCACCATTGCCTGACTTTTATCCTTGGTCTGGAATATGCATGGTGGACACTTGGAGTTGGGAGCCTGTCTAGCACCCACATTCCATTAGGAAATGGTCCCTACAGGATGTCCGGTGGCTCTGTTTGGATACCATTCACAAGATCCTACTCCCCACCTTGGCCATTAGATGTTTCCTGCCTTCTGTGCACGATGACCAGCCCACAGGTTGGGAACATAACCCAAGCAAGAGAAAATCAGGTCACTATCTTCCTTGGGCTGGGGCTTATGACTACCATCCTGCCCACCATGAGGCGAGCCACACTCTGGGCTCCAAGGGGGCAGGGAGTTTCTGTCTGGCATATAGTGCATGCTTGTTTGTTGAATGAATAAGTGAATGTGACAGGATGGAATCAGATCATCAGGAAAGTAAAAAGACAAGCACAGCTTGTGTACAGAGAGAGAGAGCATGTGCACTCCCTTAACATGCACCCTCAGGAATTCCCAATTAAGTATGCTCACATATTCCACTTTTGCATTTCTGCTTCTACTAGCATGAGCTGGGTTTCTGTCACATACAGCCCTGAGACCATCCTCTACCCTTGCTCAAAAGTTCTTCTCTCTCCAGGTTTGTTTCTTATGCTGTTTCTCCCATGCAGTCTTTCCAGATGTTTCCTGATCAAGGTGCCCTCTATGCCTTCAGAACTCCCTTTGCACATTATCTCAAACTTCTAGTAACACATTTTATTGTCTACCTTTGTATAAGGCTGTTTATTTACACAACTGTAGCAAACACTGCTGGCACCCCACCTGTCACACCTCAGGATCCCTGTCACTGGTCCTGTTCCAGCAGCAATGCTGCCTAAAGGCTCATACCTACAACCTTCCCTGGAGCTGCTGAAGCCCAGAGGTACCCCCAGGGCATGTCCTCACCCCAAGGCCAATACTTCTGGAGAACAAAAGCCTGGCTCCTCACCTCCAGGTGGAGCACACTCTGTAGTGCCAACCCTGCTCCCCAGGGCCAAGACAACACCTTACCTGAGTAGCCCCATCCTGTCATCCATCCCACCTCCCTCACTCCTTTACAAGCTTCTCCTCCCTCAGTCAATAAGTGCTCATGAACCTCCATTCCAGGCTCTGCTTCTAAAGAATACTATCCAAGGTAACAAACATCTCATCTTCCCAACAAGCCTTCTAAAAACAAGATATATGTCTACCCCCCACCCCCACCCCCTTCTGTCTCTGGCAGCACAGTACCTACATGGGCGTGGCATTCTCTAAAAAATAAACAGAAAAGGAGTGCATGAATGAAGGACTGAAAGAGCAAGTGGATAGAGTTAATCATTCTTAGTGAATAAAGAGGAGCAAATGTTAAGACCCAAACCTGGAAACAGCAAAAGGAAGCAAACTTCTGGAACAGGCTAAAATTTCAGAATAATTCAGAGAACAACAACAAAAATGACCTTTTTTCCCCCTAGTCCTAGCCAAAAGAAAAGCTAGGCATGGAAATTTATAAATTTTAAGTTTTAGAAATTATTTTATTTTATTGCTTCTCCTTAATGTTTCCTAAATGCCCCAACCCATCTTTGATGAAATGGGCACTTTATTATCAATCACAATATTATTGTAATGCCTTCCAGTTTAAGTGTAGAATCCGCACCAGATTTATTTTTTAATGGAGGTTTGTTTTTCTCCAAAGCTTGACTCCCTCTCCAAATAAATCCTTTGAGAGAGAGAGAGAGAGAGAGAGAGAGAGAGAGAGAATAAAGACAAATAGAACAGGGTCTTGAAAATTGAACTATATCTCTGCTTCATGGTGCTCTTCCTAATGTACCTTTTATACCTTTTCTGTGTCCCTACCCCCCCCCACACACACACACACACACTGATCTAGGCTATTACCTTGGGAGAACTGTATACAGTTGGCCCCTAACAACACAGTTTTGAACTGTGTGAGTCTACTTACATACAGATTTTCTTCCACCTTTGCCACCCCTGAAACAGCCTACTCAATGTGAAGACAAGGATGAAGACTTTTATGGTGATCCACGTCCACTTAAAAATAGTAAATATATTTTCTCTCTTCCTTATGATTTCTAATAATGTTTTCTTTTCTCTAGCTTACTTTATTGTAAGCATACAGTATATAATACATATAACATACAAAATATGTGTTAATCAACAATTTATGTTACTAGTAAGGCTTCCAGCCAAGAGTAGGCTACAAGTAATTAAGTTTGGGAGGAGTCAAAAGTTATACTTAGATGTTCAGCTACACAGGAGTCAGCACCCCTAACTCCCACATTGTTCAAGGGTTATCTGTAGCTTCTAGGATATTTTGTGAGAAGAAACTTACAAGCTATGTATAACTGAAAAAGGCTTCTCCACTGCATAGACCATGGACTCTGTGATAGCCTTGTCCTCCCATCATTACACTCTATTGCAAATCCCTCTCCTCCCTTCAGAGAGGGATTAACTATTTAACCCTGTGTAGGTGCGTTCCTTAAGTGCATGAAGGCACAGGCATAACTCTCTCCCAGAACAATACATGCACACGTTCACAGAAACCCACACACAAAAACATCTCACTGTCTGGTTTTAATATTCATCGGTTTCTTCTCCACTCTGAGTCCCTAATTCTCAGTATGGCACAATGTTTTCCTATTAAGCATTTTCCCCTAAGCCTCATTACCTCTCTGTGGTAGAAAATCATTGCAGTGCTTTGGCTGTCTTAGCAGGAAAGAAAATTAATTTACAAAAGAGGGCAAAATAATCTCCCAATAACAAATCCTTCTGAACTCAGAATTTGGCACTTCACAATCAAGTCAGATAGAAGGAGGGGAGGCTGTCGCTGCTCAATAATTTACAGAAGTAGCTGAAACTGACTTGAATTTAACAAATGTACAAAATGGTGGAAAGAAGGGGAGGTCAGTGGGAAGCTCTGACCCCAAAATCATGCCATGAAATGAAAGATGATAATAATTGGGTGGCATTCTCGGGACAACTGGGTGACAGAGGAGGATGTTCCATTAAATAAAATCTAATAGAATAGTTCTAATAGTTTCACCATCATTCCTACTATAAATCAAGGCTGCCAACTATTGTATCAAACAAGTATGCCAAGTGATTCTAAACACTGTGCCCTAACTATTTAATGGACTGAGAGTAACTTACAGCAACAAGAATCTTCTGAGATTAACTCTACATGAAAGCTTAAATCATAAATACAGGAGCTACAAATGGGCCTTTTAACAGCACTATAGGCATGCAAAACAAAAAGTCATACCTTCTTTATTATAAAAGGAATTATCTCATAAAATATATAGTTGGCCCCTGATATATTTAAGAAAGCTGCCCCCAAATGTGACAACATTACAACATCATGTGATTCCTCCTAAATTGTGTACTCTAGTATAAGCAGAAAATAACAAAATCAGGTGTCACTCATCCCTACACAGCCTCCCAGGTCCTCACAAGCTTGTGGAACTGTGTAAAAATCCCAAAATGCAGATCAAGGTAGCAAATTATACTAATAAAGCTTGAAGTAGTGTGAACTCAAACACTTACTAATTGTGTAATCTAGAATAAATCACTTAATCCCTCTGAGCTGTAGTTCAATTCCCCTTGGTGTTGTTGCAAAATTTAAATGAGACCATGGTATAAAATGACAAAGCCACTGCAGACACTGTTGAATTTGGTTTCTCCTTTTCTAGTAGATACTTTGCAGTAGGTCTAAAGGATTAGGAGTCTATGGTTACATGTATATAAAATGCTACAATATCATTGACTCTTCATACCAGGAAGACATGCACATTATGGAGTGGAGAGGACCACCGGATCCTCTCAGAGACTCCTAGCTTCAAATTATGAGCTGCCAGGGCCTGAAGGAGAGACTCCATCTCCATGTCCCTTGGATGGTGCAGGGAAGAACTTGCTCACCCAGAAGAAACTGGGAAAAGAAGCTTTTGCTTTTTTGCCCTTGCCCCAGAGTCCCAGCCCATGAGGACTCATGATCAGCTTTAAGGCAATCCTATAGCCATGTGCACATAACATATGGAGACACCAGGAGGTTCCTCAGAACCTGCATCCAGGTTGCCAACCTCCAGCAAAGAAGCGATATGTGGAAGTACCAAGAACGTGAATGCAGTGGCCTCCTCTGAGAGTAAAGCTTGTGAAATCAATGCTGAAGACTCTGGCCAGTCCCCACGCTGGCCCCCTGCCTAGGGAGTGTCTCTATAGTCAAGGAAGAAACATCAAGGATTAGGAACATGATCTGGACCTCATGGGGGGGGGGGCATTACTCTATTCACAGGTGTGGGGCATAGTGAAAGGAAAATGCTTCCAAGCCTACAGCTTTGCCTGGGATAAGAAACAAGAAAGCTCTGGTCAGCTACTGAAAGGATCCAGTGGGACAGAAAAACTTTTCTCGACAGAGCAGGCGGAGACTTCAGGCCGCCCTTCCTCCGTGATTCATTCAGTCAGTCGGACAGTTAGTCAGCAGCTTTCCTGAGCTTCCTACATGCCAGACACTTTGCTACTGTCTTCCAAAGGCACAGTGTGGCTGACCTGTCCCTGCAGTCCTGGAGTGGAACCCCTTCTCTTTTGGCTCCCAGCACCCATCTACTGCCAGAACAACCCTTGCCATAGGCTCCTCCTGCTCAGCTTCCACAGGAGGGGAGCCAGCCACCGTGCACCCTCGCATTTCTCATTCTCAATATCATGAGGAAATTATGATGTGACATGAACAGCAGTTGCTTGTGAGCGTGATCTACTGGAGTCACCTCCAGGCACCTTAGCAGAATTGATTCTAGTCCTTGCAGTGGAGGGTCATGCCTGATATGGTTATTCAGGACACCTGATGTCCAGCCTCACCAGTCAACCTCTTCACCTTCAACACCTGTTATGCTCATGTTTTATTATCTAAATATTCTTATTTTAATCAAAATAATTCACAGACCCAATCTATAAGCTACCACCTCAAATGGTCTACACCTGCTACACTAGCCCTGGACTCCAGAAATCCAGAGGATTTCTAGTTGGCTGTGTCAACTCCCTTCCCGAGCAATTCCTACTGCAGAAAGCTCCTACCAGCCCAACCCCCTCCCCCAACACTCTTCCCTGAAAACTCATAAGCTCATTCCTTTCAAAGTTTGTGAAGATATTTCCAACTTCAAAGAGGTTAGTTACATAATTGTCATGTCTTTAAAAATATATAAGTAGATGCTCAGGATTTCTCTTTCCAAATGGGAGCAGGTGGGGATTAAGCGCATTTCAGACCCCAAGAAACTATCTCAGCCCGGTTTGGGCTCATGCATATAGTCTGATTACTCTAAGCTGCTCAAACATTCAGTGATGGCAAGAACAGACCCTTCATATCCCAGAATTCTACAAACTCTAATCAAGAAAGGTCCACTGAGCCTAATGGAAAATGCCCTTTTTCTCACTGAGGAGTGCAGAACTGGGTAGGAATAGGAAGCATCAATTTGAAATGGGTCCAACAAGAACCATTGGGCTCTTTAGTGCATGCAACAGAAGTTGATTCTAATTAAAGTTGGGGAATTATTGGAAAGAATCTGAAAACTCACAAAATCAGTGCCAAAGCTGTAGAATGAAGAGCTGGGATATAAGGAGGCTCCAGAGGTTTGGAGAATAAACTACAAAAATAACTTTGGAGCAGGAATAGTGTGACCAGATGTCCCCCAGTTCTACATGTCCCATGAATGAATTCCTTCAGTCCTCAAATTTTCAGAGTCCCATAGAAAAGCATTTGATCAGCCAGGTTAGGTCATGGTGCCCCCTCTGTTGTTCTAGACAGTTAGGAAGCAATATCAGACCCCTTTGACTTCTGTAAATAGGATGATCACTCCAGACTATACACAGGGTCAAGAGGGAGCTCCCCCAAAAGGAAATTGGAAGCTGTGGGAGGGAGGAAGCTAGAATGTGAAAATAAAGATGAGTATCTTAACACCCCAAGCCCACCTGGCAGGGTTGCATCCTACCTAGAACAACCCCAATGCCAGCCAGGGTTGATGTGGCAAGACCCCAAGCCTGCTGTGTAGGTTTCTCTCTCTCTCTCTCTCTCTCTCTCTCTCTCTCTCTCTCTGGGACCATATGAAAGATCAATCACAGTTCCCCAAGTAATCTTTCCCCCAAGCCTGGGAAAGGAAGAGTTAACGGAAAGGCAGCTAGGCTGGGGATTTCTGTCTGCCTTGTCTGGCTCATCAAGGTGAACTCACCACTGATAGGCAGTCTTTGCAAACCTGCCTGTCACCTGCAACAGTGAGACCAGCTGGAAGCAGGGACCTTCCCCCAAATTGAGCTACTGAGCTACTTTTAATTAAAGCAAGAATGGAACATGTGGAACTACTCCTGAGGGAGGTTGGGAGACCTGCTAGCTAGTCAGGTTGGTGATAACAAAACCCAGCAAGCAGACAACAAAGGCAAGCCTCACAAACCCAGGGCCATTAGCTTCCAGAAACCCCTTGTGACCCCTGCTGGGTCAGGTCACCCCAGGCCTCTCCTGGATCCCACACAGCTCCTTTGTGAACATTACTGCACTTTGAATTTTACTTCCACAGGCAACTTTTTACTGATGATGGTTTCTCACTGGAACATAATCTCCTCAAAGACAGGTACCCCATAGGTTAGTTACACACTACCTGTCCATTACCTTGTGGCCCCTTGGTAACACCTGTGATAGCTAATTTTATGTGTCCACTTGACTGGGCCACATGGTGTCCAGACATTTTCCTGAACATTAATCTAGGTGTGTCTGTGAGGATGTTGCTTGATTTTGAATTGGTAGACTGAGTTAAGTAGATCACCCTTCCTCATGTGGGTGGACCTTATCTAATCAGTTGAAAACCTAAATAGAACAAAATGGCTGAGGAAGAAGGAACTTTGGCTGCCTGTTGAACTGAGATATTGGTCTTTTCCAACCTTCAGACTCAAACTGAAACATCAGCTCCTGCAGACAGGAACTTACACCACTAGGTCTCCAGCTTGTCGACTGCAGATCTTGGGACATGTAAGTGTCCAAAAGTGCATTTTGGAGCCCGTTCCTAATAACACATCTCTTTTTTCTATGTATCTATATACTGATTCTACTTCTCTGAGGAACCCTCAATGATATCCCTGCCCTGTCCTGGCCACAGTGGACCCTCCTCTAGGAAACCATGGGCCTTGCCATGACCTGACAAATGAAGGGAGAAGGATGAGGCACAGCAGAGTCTCCAGGCCACTGCCCCAGTGCTCTGCCAGAATCTGCTTTGAGACGTGCAGGGCAATGAGCTGACAAGTAATTGCACCTGTGCATCCACCACTCTAATCATGATAACGCATTTCCATCACCAGGAAAGTTCCCTATACCCTGCCCAGTCTCCCACGCACCCCCACCCTAGGCAAACACTAATCCGATTTCCATTGCTATAGATCAGATTAGTCTTTTCTAGGATTTCATAGACATGGATTGATACATAATGCACTCTTTTTGGGGGGTCTGGATCCCTTTGCTCAACATATTGTTTCTGAGAGACATCCTTGTCATTGTGTATACCACCAGGATGTTTTCTTTCATTACTGTATATGTTTCTATTACCTGAGTGTGTCAACATTTGTTTATCTATTCACCTGTTGATGGGCATTTGGATCTCTTCCAATTTTTTGCTATTATGATTAAAGCTGTGCTTAACCTTCACGTTCAAGTCTTCATGTGGAGTGATGTTTTCATTTCTTTAGGGGCAGAATGGCAGGAACCAAAGGTAAATATATGCTTAACTTTCTAGAAAGCAAACTGTCCTCCAAAGTAGTTGCACGATCTTCCATTTCCACCAGCAATAATTTTATATCACTCAACCGGCCCAGGCAGGTAGAGAGGTGTTCATGTGCTGCTTACAGGGTGTAGAGGCAAGACAAGGTTATGACTGTAGAAGGAGAGATAGAAGGAGGGAAAGAAAGAAGAAAGGAAGCAACGAGAGAATTGCAGTAGTCCTTCCCAGCGAGAACTGGAGCCCTCTGTTTGCTGACACCTTCTCTAGCCCTCAAGTATGCATGCCCCTCTGCATCTCCCATGTGCATGAGAACAAGTAGCCATACAGCACCGCCAATGCCAAGGTCAAGAGAGTACCCTATGTTTCTACTAGCCAAGGGCTCAGGGGCAGGGCCTCATCTTATTAACCAGTGTGTCTCTCCCCTTGATCCCCACTCCTGGGAATCTCATACCATGTTTGACATTACCAATTGCTGGTACATGTGAATGAACAATTCAATGAGAGAATAATTTTATTATTTAGTAAGCCTGGTTAAATAGTTTCTATCACCACCAGCCTCCCTGAATTGGAGCACTGTTTTCTTGCCCTGCATGCACAATTTTGAGTACCAAACTCTATCAGGGAAAACACTTCTTTTTCTTTTTCTTTTTCTTTTTTTTTTTTGGTTTAATACACTCATAATATTTATTTTAAAAAATTTTTTATTATAAAGATGTGGGGTACAATTCAGGGTTAAATGTACAAATGTTCATTATGCAGGTACCCTTGGGGAAAATACTTCTTTCCATCTTTTGAGAACTTGCCAAGCCTGATGTTGGTGGCTGAGGGAAAGGGTCTTCTGCAGAGCCCACTGTTAACCCTCGCCTTCACCCTGCAGACTGACAGAGAGAGGCTCCATGGAGGAGGCGTTTCTTCTCACACAGGCTGGCAAATAGCTTTCCTGTGTGGTTGTCTTGTCCTGGAGTGAAGGGCTCCAGGACCAACCTCATGAATCTAGAAAGTGTTCTCTGCCTTAGTTGAATGGCAGGACCATCTCAGTCCAGATTTTCTGCTCTGAACAAAACAGAGTGGTAATAGCACAGTCACAGTATTGTATCACCCAAGGGTGAAGGAGATAAAGTACATGAAAGTGCTTTGAAAACACTAAATTGCTCCCCAGATGTAAGGTCCTATTATCACGCAGCACTTGGTGCTCCTCAGCGGTCTGCCCCTGCCTCCCTCCACAGGAAGCACCACCAGGCACCTGTGCTGTGACCAACAAGTCCCCTGCATCTGTGTGAGATCTACAAGCAAGACCCTGTAGAAACCCACCAGTGACACTTATACCAGAGCAAAGTGAAGCCCAGACCAGTTAAGGGGTCTCTCACCACTTGAGTCCTCAGGCAAAGGGAAGCATAGCCTGAAGCACAGACCCCCATCTATCTTCCCTTCCTCAATCCCTCCCTTCCTCCTACTTCCTTTCCTCCCTTCTTCCTTCCCTTTCTCCTATCTTTCCCTCTCTCTCCTCCTTTCTTCCTTCCTTCCCTGCCACTTCTTCCCTCCCTTCCTTTTTCTTTCTTCCTTCTGCTCTTCCTCCTTTCTTACTTCTTTCTCTTTTTTCCTTTTTTCTTTCCCGTCTTCCTTCCTCTCTTCCTTTCTCCCTTCCTTTTTTCCTTCCTCCCCTTTCCTCTTTCTCTCCATCCTTGTTTCCTTCATCCCTTCCTTCTTTCCTTTTCTTCCTTCCTTCATTTTTTCCTTCCTTCCTTCTCACCTTTCTTCCTTCCTTTCTTCTTTTCTTCCTTTCTTATTTCCTTCCATTCTACCTACCTTCCATCCTTCCTGCCTTCCTGATTTCCGCCCCCGCCCAGTATTCAGTATTCCATTCCAGCATTCCCAGGTTCATTGCTCTTCCTTACAAAGTTGCTTAGCATCTGGTGGCTGGACCAAGGTGATCCTTCCCTACAGCCTTCTCTCCCAATTTCCACCTTGCTTCTCTACTTAAGGAAATGACCTGAAGCTGTCAGTCCCTAAAAAACAAACAAACAAAAAAGCCCCAGCTCAGTCATGCAGCCCAAACACCTGACAAATGTTATGACTGTCCAAAAACTCCACCTGAAAATGATGCCCAGAGAAGTTATATTGCCTGGAGCTATATCAGCTCCCTAAATAGAGGGGAAAGGAAGACCACCCCATTACAGATGTGTCCAGCACAACCTGGACCTCAATGCACATCAAGGCTCTCAGTGGGGATCCAGAATGCAAGATGATATCTCTGGAGAAACCAATGTACATCAAGGAGCTGCCTTTGTTCCAAGGATTCTGGGTGTCTCAAGCACTGAGCAGGACTATGACAACCTTATGCCTCAATAGGACGCAAGGGCCCTGTCCCAACAGTTGGCCACAGATGTGCTAACAAGTAGGGGAGCCCTAGTTCAGTATCTACCACCTCAAAAGCAGCTCAGAAACCTTGCAAGCACCTGAGGAAAAGTCAACAGAGGCTGGGAGAAGGAGTCAGCATTTCACATGGCCTTAGTTGCTAAGCAAAGCAAGGGTTGGTAGATGCACACTAGGGAGTGGCCCAGTGAGAACTGATCATCTTGAGTGGGGAGGCAGAAGCTCCTGGCTCAAGGTGCATTCATAATGCTGCCTATCTTGGCACTCTGGGCACTGGGGCCACAATCTCTGGGCTCTCAGCTCTTGGAGTAGGAACACTGAACACACTGCTCAGGCTTGTGGGGGTACTGGGTTTGGAGAGGGATTCAAGAATCAATGGAACCATTCAGTACTAGCCTGCCAATTTCCTTTCCTCCCAACCTCCCACACCCGTCCTTATTTCAACACACAATTGTGAAGCCCCTACTCAGGGCAAGCTAGCAACACAAAGGACTCATAGTTTACAAGGAAAGATAGGCACATAAGCAGATAATTTTAAAATAATATGCTAAGTGTTCCAATGGGGATAAGAAGCAGGTTCAGTGTGAGCCAAAGAAGAGGTGCCCCACCCAGAAGAATGATTTGTGCTGCCGATGCCTGAGCTGGAGGTTACTTCTTCTCTATTCACTTCCCTTGTTACAACTGTATCATGGATTCCAAGATATGTTTTTAATGGCATTTGACACTTAGAGTCCATGGTCTTCTTCATGGGAGCAAGATACATCTTTCCAATACAGACATGAATCTTCTGACCTTTTCCTCTTCATGTAACTGGGTCCCAGGCTCCATGGATTATACTTAGGGACAGTACCAAAGTATTTCTCCACTCCATCTCTTCCTTCTCTCAACCACTACCACTGCCTTACTCCCAGGTATTAGCCATTACCTCTGTCAAATCAGGACAATACCCCTCTTTTTTAGAAACCTCATCCCTCTTCTCCTTTACCCTCCAACACACCCTCCACACAGCAGCCAGAGTGACTTTTCATAACTTCCATCTAATCAAGTTAGACTTAGCGTTCAAATACCTGCCAAAGCTAAACTCCTAACACCGGACACCTGATGATCTCCCCATCCTTGGCTATTACCACTCCTAACCCTACATTCCAAAGCAACTCCCTAAATCCATGAGTTATTTCAAGTCTTTATATATAAGCCTACTCCTTCACCACATCTCTCTTGGTCATATCTTACCCTCAAAGTAGAAGTAACCACTGTATCACTTGAGCCACTACTTCACCCTGGATATCATTCTATACATGTAATATTTTATTGCTCTTGTATGCAACTTGCCTCTGTACCTTTTCACATTATGAAATAAAAACAAGCCCTACATCTTATTTCTTACTCTAGCAGCAGCACCTAGCTCAATACATGCAAAATCTACTTAAAAGATCATTGTATCTAACTGAAAAAGAAGACTTCTAGATGGCAGAGTGAAGAATTTTATAAATAAGCAGTGAAAACACTGGCAACAACTGTCAAAAACAACTTTTATGGAACTCTGGAAATTTTTTTAAAAAGCATGTAATAACCTAAAGAGTGTTTATTCAAGAAAAATTGCTGAACCTTAGTATGAGCATCAGGATTTGAGACATTTTAACTTGACCTAGTCCCATCACCTTCTCCCCAGCTCCAGGGTAGCCTTAAAAACAGCATTCTCTCAATCAATTCCAGGTAGTTATGAAGACCATCATTCTTCAACAAGCAGGGAAAAACTGAACTTGGAACTCCTCAAAAAGTCCCATTCCCCAGAGCTTTGTCACAATTTGATATGTCTCACAGCTCACTGGAAGATTTTTACTCACAAGGTATTATTATTTGACCTGGTTCAAAGTTCACTCTATGAGAAAAGCTCTATCCTCAACACATTTGTTTGAAACAATCAGCAACAATTGTTTAGCATCACAAATGCCTGGGGCAGTAATAACTGTTGGAGCAAATAACAGCCTGGCTAGAAACTTAAAAGAAAAAAGGATGAAATTCCCATAGGGAGATTTTTAAAATTCAGATATATTTCTGAAGGTTTAGAAGGCTGCATGAGCATACAAAGCTGTGTGAATGCCCAGGGAAAGATCTGAGAAAGCCCCAATACTCACTTCTGGCTGATCTCGAGACCCTACATAAGTAGAAAGTGAAGACTAGTAAAGTACCTACATGAACAGCTAAAGCTTACCCTAATACTCATACAGAACCCCTGGGAAAGGGTAATAACCTTATTGGCTAAAGGCATTTAAACAAATATCTGACCGATTATTAGCTTACCACTAAGCAAACTGAGCAAAGACTTCAAGGAATACACACTAAATGGAATTATAGACATCATAAAACTAGTCCAGCAAAGTCACTAAACACCACACCACCACCAAAAAAAGAGGCAACAGATCGTGGGGAAGAGAAGCTGATTTCCAGAGTTTACACATTAAAATATCTAAAATGCCCAATTTTCAACAAAATTAGATATTCAGAAAAACAGGAAAAAAATACATTCAAAATAAACTGTCCCTAAGGGGGTCCAGAAGAACTAGAGAAAAGTGTGTCTAAAAAATTAAGTAAAAGTATGACAACAGTATCTCATCCAATGAGAAGTATCAATAAAGAGATCTATTTTAAAAAGAACTAAATAAAAATTCTGGAGTTGAAAAGCATAATAACTGAAATAAAAAATACTATAGAAGTGCTGAACACCAGATGTGAACTATCATAAGAATGAATCAATGAACCTGAATATGGATCTATGGAAATTATTCATCCTGAGGAACAGAAAGAATAAAGAAAAATAAACAGAGCATTAGACACCTATGGGACACCATCAAGCACACCAACATAAGCATAAGGGGAGTCCCAGTATTAAAGGAAAGAGTTAAAGGGAAAGAAAGAATATTTGTAAAGTAATGGCCCAAAATGTATCAAATGTGATGAAAAAGTTAATCTACACATCTAAGAAGCTCAATCAATGCCAAGGAGAATAAACTCAGGGAATTTACCACATGTAGGCATATCATAAAACACAAGACAAAGAGAGACTCTTGAAAGTAGCAGGAAAAAATGGCCCATCAACAACAAGGAATAAGATTGTTATCTGACTTATCATTAGAGACCATAGACACAAAGGGTAATGGAAGATATATTCAAAGTATTGAAAGAAAAAGACTGTCAGTCAAGAATGCTATATCCAGCAAAACTACCCAGTAAAAGTGAAGGAGAAAGTAAGACCTTCCCAGATAAACAAGAATGGAGAAAATTTGTTGTTGTTATTACATTTTCCCTGTAAGAGATACTAAAAGATGTCCTTTAGGCTGAAATGAAAGGACAATAGACAATAATCTGAATTGACATGAAAAATAAAGAGCACTGATCAAGTAACAATATGGGTAAATTTAAAACTATGAATGTATTTTTGTAACATTCTTCTATTATTTTATTAAAATACAACTACCTAAAACAATTCTTATAAAACTGTGTTGGCAGGCTTAAAATGTATAAGTATGCAATTTGTTTGGCAATAATAGTAGTACAAAAAAGGGTGAGAAAATGGCAATATTAAAGCAAAGTTTTTGTATAACAAATTTAACTACTATTAATCTGTTCTAGTTTGTTTTAAGTAATCATTTTACTACTAAAACTGTCTCAAAAAGAAATAAAGTATCTGAGCATACCTATAACAAGTTTAAAAACTGAATTAGTAATTTTTAAATAGCCCACAAAGAAAGGCCAAAGCACAGATGTCTTCACTAGTGAATTCTTTCAGATATTTAAAGAATAATTAAAGCCATGCCTTCACAAACTCTTCCAAAAAGCAGAAGAGGAAGGAACATTTCCAAACTCATTATATGAGGCTAGTATTACCCTGACACTAAAATCAAATAAAGATATCACAAGGAAATAAATCTACAGGCCAATATCCATTATGAATATAGACACAAAAAATTTTCAACAAAATACTAGCAAACTAAATCCAGCAGTGTATAAAAAGGATTATACACAAAGATCAAGTGAGATTTATCCTAGAAATGCAAGATTTATTTAACATCTGTAAACCAGTCAATTAAATATACCATATTAAAGAATAAAATACAAAAACCACTTCTCTATATATGCAAAAAAGGCATTTGACAAAGTCCAACACCCTTTCATGATAAAATATAAATGCTCAAAATATTAGGAATGAAGCACACTTTTTCAACCTGATAAAGGGCATCTATGAAACATCTGCAGTTAACATCATATTTAATGATGCATGACTCAATGCTTTCCCACTAAGATCAGAAGCAAGACAAAGATATCCACTCTCGCAACCTCTACTCAACATTGTACTAGAACTTCCAGTCATGCCAGTTAGACAAGACAAAGTAATAAAAGACATCCAGAAAGAAGCAGAAAGTAAGGAAAAAATAAAATTTTCTTTATTACACAAGCTTATATATTAAAAATTACACACGATTATATATTTTTGAAAATCCTAAAGTATTTACAAAAAAATCTATACGAGCATGAAAATGAAAATAAAATTAATAAAACAATTCCATTCACAATACCACAAAAAATAATTAAAATTTAGAAATAAAACTAATAAATTCAAGTGAAAACAGTGACAGAGATTCCCCAGTGATTACCTTTCCCAGGAGTTATGCAGCTTCAGACCTAAATGTAAAATTTAAAACAATAAATCTTGTAAAAAAAATAAGAAGATAGCTTCATGATCTTAAGGCAGGCAAAGATTTAAAATAGGACACAACCATTAAAAAAAGAAATTTTATTTTATTAAAAGTAATAACTGTTGCTCAACAAAAGATACTAGACAGTGAAAAAGATATAAGAAAAAATGACAAGATATTCATAATACATGTCCCAAAAAGACTTATATTCAGAATATCTATTTTTTAAAATTCTCTTACAAGTCAAAAAGAAAAAGATCAACACCCAACTGAAAAAATAAAGTGGGAAAAAGATCTGAACAAGCCCTTTACAAAGGAGGACATCCAAATGGCCGGTAAGGATGTGAAAAAATGTCTGACATCTTTAGTCATCAGGAAAATGAAAAATTAAAATCATAGAGTGACTTCAACTCTACCCCCTTCAGAAGAGTTAAAATTAAAAAGACTAACAATACTTAGTGTTGTTGAGAATGTAGAGTTTCTGAAACTTTCATATATTTCAAATGTGAATAAGAATTGCTGCAAACATCTTTGGGACAATGTTTACCAGCATCTTCTAAGATGAAACATATGTCTACTTTATAATCCTGCAATCCCACTCCTAGATATAAATCTGAGATAAATAAATACATATGTCCACCAAGGACATGAACAAAAACATTGATAACAGTTTTATTTATCATAGTCTAAAACTGGAAGTGACTCACATGTCTATCAACAAGAGAAAGGATAAATAAATTGTAATATATTCATACACTAGAACTCTACATAGCAACAAATAAGAAACAACCCCTGACAGAAAAACTAATGTGGGAAAATCTCAAAGTAATTACATTGCATGACAGAAGCCAGACATGCTATGGTTCTCATGCTGTGTTTCAGCAAAAGCTTTCAAGAATTTCCTGACCAATTTTTTTAGTGATCCATAACTGTGATCCTTCATAGTAAACTCAAAGTCAACTAACACTCCTGAGTCTCTTTTCTCCCATGCACAGTTAGGACCCAGCATCCTCACTCTGTCCTTTTGCATCTTTTAAAAAAATTGTAATGTTATTATTATTACTTATAACTGCAAAATGTAACAACCCTAATGGAAATTAAAGGCAACTGGAAAGAGGCCAATTTTCCACAGGTCTGCCATCCCATAAATAGTCAAGTTCCAGAGTCCTCCGGTCTCTAGCCACTTACATATTTAATTTTTATGTACTTATAATCACCCTATAGATACAATTCTGCTATTTCAATACTTACTGTAATATCATAAATATTTTCTCATAGTCTTTGCAATCATCATCTTTATTGGTTACAGAATAATCTATTGTGTGGAAACCTTATCATTTACTTAGCTATACCTTGCACTGGGCATTTATGTTGCTTCCAATCGTTCAGTATGGTAGATAGCATTGCAATACAATCCTTATATATATTCATGTATTTCTCACTTAAATTATACTATGAGAATAAATTCTTACAAGTGAGATAATTAGGTCAAGCATATGAACATATTAATTATTCTAGGTATGTTTTCCAAGTGATTTTTCCTATTGAAACAGCCACCAGCAATACAGAAAAAACCACTTTTATCATAACCTTGGCAGTATTATTATAACTTTTAATCATATACAATAGATATAAAATGATTTCATGGATTTCATTTTATTTTGCAATTTATTGGTTACTCCCGAAGATGTTCATTTTGTCACATTTGTTTTTGAAATCTTGGTACTGAACACAGGGCCAGGCACAGAGCAGGAGTATGCTACATGTCTTTTGAGGTGAACTGAGCCTTACTTCCCCTGATGTCAGTTGTTCGTTCACATTTTGTCCATTTTTAAATCGGTATTCTAAGTCAGTCCTGCTAATTTAAAGGAGGCAAGGTAAATATTCCCATTATGTATTTATAACAAATACTTTTCCCTCCATCATTTTTTTCTTTCTTTTTTTCTTTATAAAGAAGTTTTAAATTTTTAATAACATTGTGTCTGTTCATCTTTTTAATATTTTTATCACTTTAAAAAGTAAGATTTCATCTGAAAAATCTTGTGGTCTATTTTTTGCTAGTTTTTGATGATTTTTTAATACTTAATCCCTTAAAAGAGCTATTATTTATTTTTGGTTCATGAGGAAATACATAGCTATTTTTTCTAAATAACTAATATATCCTTCCAACATCTTTTATTATATAATCCTTCCTTTCTACACAGTGTTTGATTCCTCCTTTATCTTTTCATAAATTATTCTATGTATTAGGATTTCTTTCAGACTTTATTGCTATAAATCTCTGTTCTATGCTAGTATCTCTCTGATTTAATTACTAATGGTTTACATGTTCTAAAATCTGTTAATACTTGTCTCCTCCATTATTTTCTGTTTTCTGGGTATTTATATATAAACCAGCTTTCTCTTTCCAGCTTTATTTTCTAGTCATTTGGTTAAAATCTAATAAAACATTTGGTTGGAATTTTGATAAGGATTGGACTACATTTACAAATTGAGAATAGACTTTTTAAAATAATTAACCAAAAGACTATACTTGGGAATATAGTAATTCTCCTCAATTATTCTCTAATTTCTTTCAATGAACTATGGTGATGAGCCAAAGACCATGGGCTCTGGGGTCAGATTATCTAGATTTGAATCCCAGCCCAGCTACAAACTGGCAATACATATCAGTAAGGCAGCTAAGTGACAAATAACCATAAAATCTTGGGGTGTATTTCTCACACTCACAAGTTGTTAAGTCAGCTGGATGCTCTGCTCCACATGTGTCATTCTTGGGCTCTGGTGTGAGGACAGTGCATCTCTGGGGCATGTTCTCATTATAGTAGGATCAGAGGGGCGGGTGGAAATATGAAGGTCTAGTTCAGAACTTGCACACACACTTGTCCCCGCATGCCACTGGCCAAAGCAAGCTTGTAGCCAGAACCAGTATCAATTGTACATGAAAGTAAATGCATCAGTCAATATACAGGGAAAAGAATAAATATTTGCTGTACAATAATTTTGTCTACCACACCAACTGACCTAGGGAAACTCACTTAAAACCCAAGTTTCATTTTCCTTTTTTGAAAAAAACTGAGATTCTCCCCTGTCTCTCTCAGGGGGCTATGTGAGTACCAAATGGGATAATGTCTGGAAATCACTCAACATCATGCCTGATAAATAGCAGAGCACAATAAGTATCAGGTACTATTGTTGTTTTTAATTATAGACCAAACACTGCAATTGACCTTTTGAACCCAAGTGAAAGACTTTCAATTTTTCCATGTCAGATTTTATCTTGTTATCTCTGACATATTGTTCCCGTCATTGAAGATATTTGCAATCCTAATCTGTCAAGCAAATAAACAAATATGAGAGCACTATACTAAGCAGGCTCTCGTCTATTACCTGGCAGGTTATATGGCACTGAAGAAATAGCAACCCTCTTGCCTTCCGGCAACATGCACATGTTCAGTCAGTCAGTGTCCACCACTCTTCACAGATGATAGACATGTTGAAGGCGACAGGGCCAACCCTGAAGCCCTCTTTTGATTGACATCAATCAGTGAATCAATAACCTCTAGGTACATATGTTTAAAGAGAAATATCAACTCAATTGCCCTGCTTAAAATTCCATATCTTTCTATTTTCTCGACAAGAGCTTCATCCAGGGCCTCATGCAGATCTAAATATGCTGCCTTGGGTATCCCCATTCTCATCATTTGCCCATGCCTGAAGTATAAATTTGTCTAAAATCTTTGCATGTGGCTCTGTTGATCTATCCCAACCTTTCCTGTCTCCACTAGGGACATTTAAAATTATTTGCCCACATTTAATTCTGGGTTTCTACAGCCTGGAGTGCCATCTTCTCTTATTTTGATGAAAACACTGAGATTTCTTGGGGCTTTTTTAAACCCTCCCTGCTGAGGTCTATGGTGAGCAGTGCTTGCCCAGACTTCCCTGCCTGACCATCATGAACTGAAGGGTCAATGATCAGGGAATCCTGTCAGGAGGCTCCTCTCACTTCTACTAGACCAAGTGGCTCCTCTACACCATCCACATTTAGGACCAAAGTAGCAACTGTGCTCATCAGATCCTCTGTCATACCAGAAACAAAATAATATCAAAAAGCTATTTGATACTTGTTGAGTCCTAGCTCATTGGTGATTGGGATGAGCTAGAGTTTACAAACAGGGGAAGCTGAATGCCCTCCCCATGGACACTGAGAAGAGTCCTGCTTGTACTAGGCTACCCAAGAACCCAAAATTCCAGGAACAGACTCTTCTTCTTCATGGTTCAGGTCTATGGTCGGGAGTCTCCAAGTAGCCCTCCTTCACCTAAGCTCCTGGGAGGCAGAGGACTACCCAGAAGATCATCCAAAAAATCAACTCTCAACTCTTGCGGCCAAGCTCTCTCATAGGCCATCTTTCTCAAAAACTTAATTCATGCTTTCAGAAAAACAGACAATAGTGGTTTCTTTCCTATAAAACATATTCCATCTACATGAAAAAATATTAACATATTTTTTTTTTAATTATTCTTCCAAAACATGACATTTAGAAATAGTGTGCCATATGTGAGAACACCAGGAAACCTGAGAGTGCTCACCTATGGCTTGGGCACCCCCTCTGCCTCTGTCCACTTTCCCAGCTCATCACTGGGTTGGCAAGTATCATCTGATAGATGCTAAAGTCTCTGTGCTGTGTGCCTTGTCTTTTTTATGATCTGAACATGATTATGCTATTCTCTTCTCCTTTTTTTCCCCTCATTAATATAAAAGCATTTATTTTCTCTAATTTGATTATCGTTTTTTTCCTTCTGTTTTCAAGTAACAACAAAATGACCAGAGATCAAACTGTGATCATTTCCTGAAGCAATTAATCTATCTGCAAGGCTGTGTTCTGCTGAGCACTTTGATCCAAGTTAATCATGACTCTGGTTGGTACTTCATCAATACATCACAATTACTAGCGTGGCCTGCGGTTAAACGATTTGGGGTCACTGCCCCTGAGGAGTAGGGATGCCTCCAGACTGGGTGAAGAAGGCAGGCTGAGCCCTCGCTCGTCAGACAGGCTCTCTCCAGAGGATGGCAGCTTCTTCTCAGCTCCTGCTTAATTGAAGGAAGGCTCCAGATGCTGGCTCCGCCAGCAACACACCTAGGGGTTGGGTACTGTTTCCTTGTCTTAGAAAAACTGACCTACCCAGCTAGCTTCCTTGCCCCTTGCCACCCCGTGCCATCCCCATATCTGTACATCCACAGGACAGTCCTCACATTGTAGGCTGATATGCAGCAGACACAGCCCTCCTGTACCCTGGTGTTCCTGAGGCAGCCTAGGAGAAGTGGCAGCTGCTGTTGGCCACAGCCCTGAGCAGGCTTAACTCCTTCCCTCTGTGTGTACTCTTTGCAAAATTCTGCCTTCAGGCCTGACAGGTTTCAAAAGCCCCATATGACAGGCAAAAACAGAAATTCAGTGTTTCCAAGGCCCCAGGAAAATATTACACAAGGGTGCAGGCTTGCTCCAGTCATAATGGAAACTGATCTGTGAGCTGTGGAACCATAAGTGATTGGCAATCACTAAAGGGACCGTTTTTCTTCTCCTGCCCCAAATGGAAGGCACTTAGGAAGGATGTATGTCTGAGTGGCAGGTGCTGGTTTGTGGGTTCCAACACAGTCTTTTCCCTCTGATGAATCCCAGCTCTAGGCAAAGCCCTGAAGCCTATGTAGAAGCGAAGGTTGCTTGAATTCTGGGACACACTCTCCTGATGCATTTCATTTGGGGTTCATCTCCTCCACATTAAATGTGATTAATGTCTACATTACAGGATTAATATAAAGTATGAAGAAGACTTGTGTTGTACAAATGCTTAGAAAAGTGACTGGCATGTAGTAGATGCTCAGTAAATATTATCCTTCCATCCGAAAGCTTACTGTGATCAAAATACAAAGGCTGGGGGCAGCACAGACTCTGTCCCAGGTAAATCACCTAGTGAGGAGTGAAGGGAACAGGTAGAGATGAGCCCATGAGGATGGATGAAACTCGTGGTGCAGACCCCACCTAAAAGTGCCCTGATATTGTAGAAGACACTATGTCAGTCACACAAATACTTCTCTGAGTTGAGTTTAACCCATAGACAGAGAGTTTTCAACTCTGAAGGAGAGAAAAATACAGAAAACAGGGACATAACCATAGTTACAAAATATTTCTGGCAATATACAGTGAGCAGAGATCCTTCCTCTCCCCATGCCCCCCTCAACAATTCCATGCTCAGATTGGAGCAAGGCCCCATGCACACCCACGCAGCCTAGGAGCTCTCTCCTTGTGCACACCCTCAAGGCTTCCCCTCTCAGGACACAGTGCAGTGGGCTAGTCTCCTTTACTGCCCCAGAGTAGATGACAAGCCCTTGACTCACATCCAGAAATACCCAGCAAGTCCTCACATGACAAACAGTCACTAGGCAACTAAAGACTGAAAGTGAGCTGCGAAGACGCTATTTAAGCACAATGCCAAGCCTGACCCCAGTGTGCCCTCATGGACTGCACTCAGGACACTGGTGAAACCATGGTCTAACCAATGCCCTGAAGAATGATCATGATGGCAAATGTGATAACAGACACTACTCTGGAGCCCACATGAGAGTACTCAGGTCAGTTTGGGCCACAATTTGGGGCAAAAGGGACAGGGGTTATCTGACCTAGGGTTATCCTTAGAGTTCTTGCTCACTGTACCATGCCGTCAACATGCAGCCCTGTGGCAGACATTGTTCCAGGGCATGCACCATCTTTCCTACCCAACCTGTGATCAAAAAATACGTATCTCCAAAACCACATCCTTGGGGTTCAGGCTCAACGCTATGCAGATGCCAGGGTTATTCCACTCACTCTGTCTGCCAGGTCAAAGAACCCAGAACAGCCAGAAAACGTGTTGCCCAAAGTCTAAAAACATATTGCATTTACTTAGAAACATTTCCTCCAAAGGGACTGGGTAGCTTACCACAAAGAACATATTTAATCAACTGGTATGACATAAATAAAGCATAATAAATTAGAGTCAGAGAAAAGTGGAATACAATTGTACAAGCATAAGAATTAATGGACTTGACCTTCCCAGCAGTGAGAGCAAAAAGGGAAACACATTGTTACATCCATCACGTTGCCAGGAAGGAGGAAGCAGACATCCCCTAAATTCTGAAAGACGTTCCTCTGAATTGCGTAATGGACAATTAGTGCAAGGGAAAAAAGTAAACACTCATTGAACATCTACTACATGATGGGAACACTCTGAGACACTTGACATACAGGGTCCTTCCCACCCGTATGAGCTTTTATTCAAATCAGAAGAACATGCCCCACCGTGGCAGGCCTGGTAAGCAGCCAGCTGATGAAGTCCAGACTCGTCCTGGGAGGATGCAACCCTCCAGCTGTGTGTGGCCACCTTGTTTATGCACATCCTTCCATGTACCCTTCAGGGACAGTGGTTCTACTTTACAGATAAACTGAGGTTCAGAAAAGGTGTCTTGTCCAAGTTTGCAATCCCAATGAGTGACAGAGTCCCATTCTTGGACTCTATATAACATATTTCTTGTAGGACTTTTGACAAGAGCTGCACTTTGTATGTGGGACTTTTAAAGGGATCCAGGGAACATAATGAAGGCCAAGTGTAGAGCTTTCTGGTGCCCTGGCTGGATAGAGCTAAGGACCAAGGGCATACATGCATATACATGGAAGCCCTACATGCGACCTGTGCTGTCCAGCTCTCCCCCCTCTGACTTGCTTACCACAGCCAGGCTGCCCATCAGCATCACCTGGAGGGCCCCCATCACCACCAACCCTGCATCTGTGCATCTCCACGAGTGAGACCCAGGTGTACTAGATTTCAGAGGCCCCCTTTCAATATGAAGAGATGAGGGTGTCTTCTTTCACTGGGGCTGCCATAACACAGCACCAGAGGGTGGCCCAAAGGACTGAAATTTATTATCTCTCAATCTAAGATTAAGGCGTTGGCAGGGTTGATTCTTCTGAGGGTCGTGAGGGATAGATCCATTCCAGGCCTCTCCCTTTGACTTGTATTTGGTAATTTTTTCTCTGTATCTTCACACTGTGTTCCCTCTGAATATCTGTCTCTGTGTCCAAGTGTCTGCTTTTTATAAGAATATAGTCATATTAAATTAGGGCCCACCCTAATATCCTCATTTAAACTTGACCCTCTGCAAAGATCCTACTTCCAAATAAGGTTACATGCTGAGGTACTGATCTTAAGGCTCCAACATATCTTTTTGAAGGGAACATAATTCATTCTATAGCAGAGGGCTACAGCACTGTCTGTCCTTGGTGGTAGCAGACAGGGCTGAAGAAGGGGACAAGAGGCCAGGCAGAAAGTGGGTTTATCCAACACCCTACTCCAAGTCATCTTCATCTGTTGCCAAAACAATTTCAGTAGCCTCCTAGCTGGTCTTCGCTCATGCACAATGGTTACCTCCCACCCAGTTCCACCCAGGCTCCACAAAGCAGCCAGAATGAACTTTTCAAACAAAACATAAATTTGGCCAGGCTCGGTGGCTCAGCCTGTAATCTCGTGCCTTTGGGAGGCTGAGGTGAGTGGATTGCCTGAGCCCGCGGGTTTGAGACCCGCCTGGGCAGCGAGACCTCATCTTTACAATAAATCAAAAAATCAGCCGGGCGTGGGAGCGCATGCCTGTAATTCCGGCTCCTTGGAAGGCTGAGGCGGAAGGATCTCCAGAGTCCAGCAGGTCGAGGTTGCGGTGGCCGGGAGCAGCCACTGCACTCCAGTCTGGGCGACAGAGTGAGACTCCAACGCAAAAAAACAAAACAAAACATAAATTTGATAATAGCAGTCACTGCTAAGAAGCTTTCAATGGCCGCCCATTAGTCTCAGGGAAGAGAACAAAACTCCATCCTTCCCCATGACTTTCCAGATACTGTGCTGGTTCCTGGCTGTTCCCCTGCCTCCTGGGACTTCCCCAGACCTGGTAACAATGAATTCCTCTCACCAGTCAGATCCCAACTCAGGGGGCTCCTCCCCAGGGTGGGATTCCTCTATGCCCATCTCCTGTGCCACCCACAGCCCTTCTAAGAACACCAGGACTGTCTTGCTCACCATTAGGCCCCTACTCCCAGGACAGGGTCTGGCACATGGCAGGTGCTCAGAGTTTGTCAGGTGAAGAAAAAGTGGGGCAGCAGTGATGGCTATAAGTGCATTATCCTGGATTGCTTTTCCTCTTTCTGTGAGCATTCTAGTGTTCAGGCAAAACACTGGGAGCTTTAGATACAAGGACAACTTCTATTTCCATACAATAGATGAGAGAATGAGTGGCTATGACCAGAAATGACTCATCCAAAGTCACACTGCTAATGCTGACTCCTGATCCTGAGCTCTCAACTGCAAACTTCTGGCTCCCCAAACTGGGGATTATCTGGGACAGATCCAACTCCTCCTTCTGCAGTTTATCTCTGGGAGTTTCCTGGCCAACAGCCAAACCACCCTGCTCCTTCTTCCCCACAGAAAACACATTTATGCTCCCACCTGAGATTCTGGGGTAAACGGTTGATCCAAGAGTGATAAGGAAAACAACAGAGTGTTGGTCATCCCCAAACAGGGGCAGAAAGAGGTCTCTGCTCCTTTATGTGCTGTGACAAATTGAGTGTCAGACTTGGAGGTCCAAGATAAGGCTTCAGCTCCTGCTTCTGCTACTTTATAGAGATAGAAGTTTGAGAAAGTCACATGGCTTCTCTGAGCCCTGCTTTCCTCCTCTGTAGTATGTAAGAGAATACTGAAGCCCATTTCACAGTGAGAACTCAGGAAATCATAAATACATAAATACCTAGCTTGATACTAGCTATTGTGGGCACCCAGAGAATGACAGTTGTCACCTCCTCCAGGGTGAGCCCTTGCTTGGGTGGCCCCAGTGTGGAGAGGCTGCTAGCTCTCAATGAAGCCATGGAACAAGGTTGCCTGTGAAGGTAAATCCCAGCAGCCCATGGCTTGACAGTGGCCTATAAGCACAAAGAGTGGAGAACTGGACAACAGGATCCATATTCTGACCCAGTCCCTGGAAGAAATATCAACAGCCAACAGGGTTGAATATGCCCCTCTGCTCCTCAGGAGGCCTAACGCACATACACCTCTTCAAGTACACATCTTCAATCAGACATGCAAGTAGCAGAGACAAGACCTGCTTGGTTTTGCTCTATTTTATGCCTTGCAGTATGCAAGCAAAGGACATGAACCACAGTACGTCCAGGGAAAAGCCCTGGTGGATTATCAGCCTTTGTAGAAGGGAATCTGGAAGCAGCTGGCTGCCAAGGATGCTAACTTCACAGGGGCTGCATTGCCTACCCAGCTTCTAATGGGAGCCCAGCGACCACTAGGAACCTTGGCAAAAGGCTTCATTCATGCCAATCTTCTTCAAATGGTACCAAAGCTCATCCACGCTCTGTTCTTGCCCTGGGCTCTCTGGCAGACGGACGTCCTTACCCACAGATGCCCACACATGGAAGCTTTCCCTAAAGTTTCCCTTTCCTTTACTTCTTCTGTTCTTTGTGTTTCCCTTCCCCTACTGCCCCTTTGACCCCTGTGCTTGTTCAATGAGTCCTTCATCCATCTGATGCTCTGAGTGCCTACTATGTGCCAGGTGCTATTGCAGGCATTGAGGGCACAATAGGGGCAAGATGCACACAGCCCCTTTGATTACAATCAAGTAGCCATCCAATTAGCATATGACAATGTCAGGTTGAAACAAACACTAGGAAGTAAGGACCAGAAGAGAAGAGGGCGGATTATTTTAGGAAAGGTGGTCAGGGAAAGCCTCTTTGATGAGGCAGTATCATGCAGAGTCACCAATGAGGTGAGGAAGTGAGCCATGTGGGAATCTGGGAAATGAATGATTCAATTAAAGGGAACAGCTAGTGCAAAGACCCTGAGGTCAGAGCTTGCTTGGCATGTTTGAGAACCAAAAAGAAGATTCCAGGTGAGCTTGGGAAATAGAAGTTCAAGAAGACAAGACCACAGGGAGCAATAGCCATGCTCATGGGGGTCTTGGAGGTTATCAAAAGGACTCTTTGAGTTGAGGGGGAGATGAAAGTCGAGCCAAACTACGTGAGTCCTGGTATGAGTGAGTGTATGGAAAATTTTGTTTATGTGCTAGTGAGTAAGTAGGCATGTAAGTGGCTGAATGAGGGAGGGCTGGGGAGCTAGTGGCCAGGACTCTCCTGGTGCAGCACCTGATGCTGCAGCTGCTCAGCTTGGACTCTAGCAATTCTCAGGACACAGAAGGCAAGCGCCATTTTAAAAAAATTTTTTTAAGCAACAAAACCCTTCCTGGAAAGAAAATGTGGGGAGAAACTGACTAAGTGAGGGCTCGTGAGCAAGTAGCCAGGGCCCTCCTGATGAAGCAGCTAGTGCTGCAGCTTCTCTGCTTGGCCCCTAGTGCTTTCCAGGTCACAGAAGTCGAGCTGAACAAAAGTTTTCCTGCATAGAAGCATTGGGGAGAGACTGACAGCTCCAGGCTTTGCCTCACCACTTCAGCACCTGGTCAGACACTGGCAGCAAGGATTTTGGAGGGAGCCCAGAGGTAGAGGCCCATCAGAGAAGATGAAAGAGGCACCCCCACCAACATCTTGAAAACAGGGCAGGAAAATGCTCCAACTTGCTCACCACAGAGCAACAGATTCGATCTCTGTGACTGGTAGATCAACTACTCAGGGGCTGATCATGACCCAGAGGGAATATCCTGAAAGCACAAACTTCAGAGGGACCTGATGAGTGCTGAGTCTCAGGCGCCCCATCCTCTACCCTGATCCAGCAATGGGACAAAGAGTGTGACCAAAAAAGAATGAAGAACTCCAAAGAGATCAGTCATGAGTCTGGGGCTGACCCAGCCTCTCTCCTCCCCAGCAGTCTTCTGAACATCACACCCACACAGCTGGGGCACAACTGAAAGGAACAAACCCAGGCAGAGCCTGGACATCAGTCACAATAGGAGAACTCCATTCCAGAATAGACCTGGCAGAGCACTCCCGTGTGTAGCAAGTACATACCTGGGGAAGAGACAGTCTCACACTTTCCCACTGGAGGGGATCTCCCTGACGATGTGAGAGTGGGAGGGGAGAACTACCGCACCACTACCCCCACTGCCCCTCCTCCTTCCCTGATCCAGACACTGGAGAGAGAGTGAAAGAGGTAGAAGTTCTGTAGGAGATAGTAGAGCAGATGAGAGGAATGATTACAGAGTCTGCCACAACAGGGAAGGGTTTTCTCTTTTTTTTTTTTATTTTTAATTTGTTTTAATTTTTAAAAACATTTGGTCTGTTTGTTTGTTAGTTCATCTATTTTTTAAATATTTTTCCTTTCTGCATGAATGTATATCAAACCCATCTGCATCCCCCCTTTTTTCTTTTTTTCTATTCTTTTTCTTTTTCTTTCTTCTTTTGTTTTATGTCTTCTGTTTATGTGTGTATGTGAATGATTGAGTGTTCATCTTTCCAGTTTTTTTGCTGTTTGTTTGTTTTTGCACTTTTGTTCTTCTCTTTATTTTTTATTTTTATTTTTTTTTTAGTTTAAGGCGTGTGTCAATATATGTGTGAGAGTTCAATCTGAATTATTTTGTTTTGTTTTGTTTTTCTGGTCTTTCTTTTTTTCTTCTCCATTCATTTTGTGCTAGGTGTGTGTGTGTGTGTGTGTGTGTGTGTGTGTGTGTGTGTGTGTGTGTGTGTGTTTTGTTTTCCTGGTTTTTTATTGTCGTTTCCTTTGTTGTTATTCCAGCTTGTTTGGAGGTGCGTGTGTGTGTGTGTGTGTGTGTGTGTGTGTGTGTGTGTGTGTTCAATTGCTTTTTGCTTTGGTTTCTGCTTTCATTGCTCTGTGTTTTGTTTTGTTTTGTTTCTTTTTAATTCTTGTGCATCTTATTTCATTTTATTTTTCTCTGTGCTCCTCATTGCTGTCACTGTATCTTGGACTCAGGGGGTACCCACATGTATCCATTGCATCATCATATAGAGTGGTGGTGGGGAGTGGGTCTTAGGGAATACATATCATAATCAGTGAACATTGATATTTTCAAGTAGTTTCTGAATCCTAGCTCCCCATCCCCTACCTTATTCAACTTTCAAGACTACAAGAGACAACAAAGCTTCCCACCCACAGTCCTGTTTCAAAATAGAACAAATCCAGAGCCTGGATCAGGGAAGAACAGAGTGCTGAACAAACATCAGAAGGAAAGCCTCTCCTATCAACACTGAATAATGTAACTAAAGAGAAAAACAAGAGAACTGTCACAAATGAGGAAAAACCAAAGGAAGACCACAGGTAATTCAAGTGTAACAAGGAGAAAACTCCTGAAAAATCAGACCTCAATGCCCAAATAATGGATGTCACCAATGACTGGTCCCAGAATATGACATGGATTAGGAAATGGATGGAAAGAGTGAATAAGACACAAGAAAGACAAGATGCAACACTGAAAGAATTTGTAACAGAGATTTTGGCAATAAAAAATTTCATCCAGGAAATAAATAACAAGGTGATAAGCATGGAAAGCAGAATTAATCTTGTTGAAGAAAGAATCTCAGAACTTGAAGACCAAAACATGGAATTAACCCAATCTATAAAAAAATAGAAGGAAAATTCAGAAAGAAAGAACAAAGCCTACAAGAGATGTGCAATTATATCAAGAGGACAAACCTATGCCTGATTGGTATCCCAGAAGAAGAAAAGGAAATGGAGAAAACCTTGGAGCAAATACTCCAGGAGGTAATCCAAGAAAACTTTCCCCATCTCACCAGAGATGTGATCAGCCAAGAACAAGAGATACAGAGAAACCCCACAAGACATCAAATGAGAATACCAATCCCTAGCCACACAGTAATTCACCTATACAAAGTAGGCACAAAAGAAGAAATCCTAAAGGCAGCAAGAGAGAAAGGTCAGACTACCTACCGGGAAAAACCAGTCAGAACAGCAGCAGACCTAACAGCAGAAACACTATAAGCAAGAAGGGACTGGAGTCCAATATTTAAGTCCTCAAAGATAAACAATTTAAACTAAAAATTTCCTACCCAACCAAGCTCAACTTTATCAATGATGGAAAATTAAAATCTTTCCCAGAAACTGTAAGAGGAGGGGGGGGGATTGGTAGTTGAGGGGAACTGCTAGGGAAGGGAGGGGCATACCTCATCAACAAGGGTACCTGCATAATTAACGTTTGTATACCTAACCCTGAATTGTACCCCACATCTTTATAATAAAAATAAATTTTTAAAAAATCCTTCCCAGACATCCAATCCCTAAGAGATTATGCAGCTTCCAGACCAGCTGTAC
>NW_007098026.1:1707-2560 GCF_000164805.1 Carlito syrichta | reverse complement strand
ATAAGAACCTCATGACAGGGATAAACAATCACATTTCAATAATCAGCATGAATCTGAATGGACTAAATGCACCACTGAAAAGACACAGAATGACAAACTGGATAAGAAACCATGACCTAATTATTTGTTGCATCCAGAAAACTCATTTCAATACAGGGACACACACAGACTCAAAGTTAAAGCATGGAAAATGTGTTTCCAGGCAAATGGATCACAAAAGAAGGCAGGAGTCATGATCTTAATATCAGACAAAACAACCTTTAGGCTATCAAAAATTTTAAGACACAAAAGGACACTACATAATGACAAAAGGTTCAATTCATGAACAAGAAATATCCATCCCAAATATATATGCACCCAACATAAGAGCACCAGTATTTATAAAGCAACTACTAAGTACACTAAAAAAAGATGTTGACTCTAACACTATTATAGCAGGGAATTTGAAGACCCTACTAACAGCCCTAGAGAGATCATTGAGGCAAAAAATCACAAGGAGATCCAGAACCTAAACCTGATACTCAACCAAATGGACTTAATAGACACCTACAGATTATTCCACTCAACAATCACAGAATACATGTTCTACTCATCACCACAGGGAACATACTCCAAGATCGATCACATCCTTGGCCATAAATCGAGCATAGACAAATTATATAAGATTGAAATATTGTCTTGCACCTGCTCAGACCACAGTGGAATAAAAATAAATATCAACACCAATAGCATTTCCCCAAAACCCACAAAGACATGGACGCTAAAGAGCATGATTCTGAACAACTACTGGGTCCACACTGAAATCAAAGCAGAAATTAAAAGATTCCTGGAAACAAATGAAAATGAAGAAACA
>NW_007098026.1:0-700 GCF_000164805.1 Carlito syrichta | reverse complement strand
AACAAGAACCACATGATGATATCATTAGATGCAGAAAAAGCTTTTGATAAAATCCGGCATCCCTTCTTGATAAAAGCCCTCAAACACTTAGGTATAGAAGGAACATACCTCAAAATAGTAAATGCCATCTACAGTAAACCCACAGCTAACATATTGCTAAATGAACAGAAACTGGAAACGTTTCCCCTGAAAACTGGAACAAGACAAGGCTGCCCACTCTCACCCCTCTTGTTCAACATTGTGTTGGAAGTGCTAGTTAGGGCAATTAGATAAGAGAAGGAAATCAGGGGTATTCAAATTGAAAAACAGGAAGTCAAATTATCCCTCTTTGCTGACAATATGATCCTATACCTCGAAAATCCAAAGGAATCTGTCAAAAACCTGCTTGCACTGAAAAATAACTTTGGCAAAGTCTTGGAGTACAAAATAAATGTGAAAAAGATAGTTGAATTCTTATATACCAACAACAAACAGGCAGGGAACCAAATAAAAAGCACAATCCCATTCACAATAGCCACACAAAAAAATGAAATACCTCGACATATTCTGAACGAGAGAAGTGAAAGACATTTACAATAAGAACTCAAAACACTGCTCAAAGAAATCCAAGAAGAAACAAACAAATGGAAAAATATTCCATGCTCATGGATAGAAAGAATCAACATTGTTAAGATGTCCATCCTACCAAAAGCAATCTACA
>NW_007098025.1:0-646 GCF_000164805.1 Carlito syrichta | reverse complement strand
TCTCTCCGTCTCTGATTCACCGGTGCGGTCCTAACCCTCCCTCTGGTCAGTGCAGGTCACCGACAGTTTCAGATACTTGAATTTTATCCATTCCAGAGATTAGAAGGTCATCCACATATTGTAAGAGATTACAGTCAGACAAAGGTAGAAACCCCTCTAAAACAGTTTCTAAAATCTGGCCAAATAAATTGGGAGATTCAGTAAAACCCTGGAGTAATACAGTCCAGTGATATTGCTGTTTCCTTCCATTTATAGGATTTTCTCATTCAAATGCAAAGAGGTCTCTACTTTCAGAAGCCAACGGGCATGCCCAAAAGTCATCCTTAAGATGCATAAGAACCATTTATGTTCATGAGGAATTTTACTAAGGGATATGGGTTTGGAACCATGGGATGTTGGGTTTGAAATATTTGATTTATGGTCCGCAAATCATGCACCAACCAGTAAGGTCTGTCAGGCATTTTAACTAGAAGTATTGGAGTATTATTTGGTGACATAAGCCCATCTTTTTTTTCCAATAGAGATTGATTTTTTATTTTATTTATTTATTTATTTTTTATTATGAAGATGTGGGGTACAACTCATGGTTAGGTATATAAATGTTGATTATGCAGGTACCCTTGTTGATGAGGTATGCCCCTCCCTT
>NW_007098024.1:0-675 GCF_000164805.1 Carlito syrichta | reverse complement strand
GTGGCGTTAGCAGGCCCGGCGGGCGGGGGCTACGGCACCTCTGCCCCCTCCGGGCGGCCGACGTGCCCAGAGCGCCAGCGAGGCCAGCGGCCCAGGCAGCCATGGCCGAAGCTCAGGCTTTACAAGAGATCACCAGGAGGCAGGGCACCGAATTCCTGTCATGTGCCCTGGTTCTCCTGGAAGTCCTGGCCCACGGGACGGCAAGGGCACCACGACAGCCTGCGTCCTGGGAGGAGGCTGGCGGCAGCAGTGATGAGAGAAAGGAAACGTGCGCAGGACGGACAGACCCCACCGCCAAGGGGCGCGGGGCGCAGGGCTGCAACCGCGGGCGCCCGGCGCCCTCCTCGGGTCCCTGCGGGGCTGGGCTCACCCCCTCCTCTGTACAACGCTGATCCCAGGCTGTCTCCTTCTCAACACCGTGAGGTCCTTTAAGAGCTGGCGATGACAGCTGGGTGCAGTGGCTCACGCCTGTCATCCCAGCACTTTGGGAGGCCGAGGTGAGAGGATGGCCTGAGCCCAGGGGTTCGAGACCAGCCTGGGCAAGACCTCATCTCTACAAAAAATAAAAAAATGAGCCGAGTGTGGTGGCGTGTGCCTGTAGTTCCAGTTACTTGGAAGGCTAAGGTAGAAGGATCGCCGGAGCCCCGCAGGTCGAGGCTGCGGTGGCCGGGGGCA
>NW_007098023.1:0-638 GCF_000164805.1 Carlito syrichta | reverse complement strand
TAGTGCCCGTTGCTGGTTCTTTTCTACAGCATGCCCATGCCCCAGCCTGCAGCATGCCCAAGCCCCTGAGCTTGAAATGAGGCCCGATTTCCAGGGGCCTGAAGTGAAGAGAGAATTCTGGAATCATCGATAGTGCTATTGGAAAGCACCTCAGGTCCTTCAGTCCAACAGATGAGGAGAACAATCTGAGGTCTCCCCAATCATTACTGGCATAGAAAGACTGAAACCGAAGTCTCCTAACTCTCAGATATGGGCCACTTTTTTTATACCCACCTTGACTCAGTCCTGTTCACATTCAGAACGTCTCTCTGCCTGCATTCTCCAATGAGTCCAAGCTTCCTGGGCGTGAACCAAAGTTTGGAGTCTGGAGCGGACATTGCATCACATCACGCCACCTGGAAGCTTCCATTGTGCCACACAACACTCCTCCTCCCCTGGCCATGGTGAGCTCCTCAGGGTCCCCTGGGATCTTGAATACCCCTGCAGTCCATTTTGCTGATTGGCCAGCAAGGGGATTTGTGCTCTCCCAAGGCCTAGAGGACAAAGACCACTCATTCTGAGGAATAAACAAGCTGTGGATGACATAAACATTCCATTTATCATGGGTGTGTGCTAAATGACCTAATTATTTCACTGCC
>NW_007098022.1:0-922 GCF_000164805.1 Carlito syrichta | reverse complement strand
CTCGGTCTTGATTAGGTGTCCATTACATGTGCTTGTACAGTAGTAAAAACAACCTGACCAAGGTCTCGCTGCCGTCCCCTCCTCATGATGCCGCCCTATACTGTTGTCTGTTTCCCAGTTCCAGGGTGCTGTGAGGCCATGCGGATGCTGCTGGCAGACCAGGGCCAGAACTAGAAAAAAGAGGTGGTGACCAAGGACACCTGGAAGGAGGGCTCACTCAAGGCTTCCTGTCTGTATGGTCAGCTCCCCAAGTTCCAGGATGGAGACTTCACCCTGTACCAGTCCAATGCTATCCTGAGGCACCTGGGCCACACCCTGGGGCTATATGGGAAGGACCAGCGGGAGGTCCCCATGGTGTACATCGTGAATGACAGCATGGAAGACCTCCGTATCAAATACGTCAGCCTCACTTACACCAACTACGAAGCGGGCAAGGATGGTTACGTGAAGGCACTGCCTGGGCACCTGAAGCTTTTTGAGACCCTGCTATCTCAGAACTAAGGAGGCAAGGCCTTCATCATGGGCGACCAGATCTCCTTTGTCGACTACAACCTATTGGACTTACTGCTGACCCATGAGGTCCTGGCCCCCAGCTGCCTGGATGCGTTTCCCCTGCTCTCGGCCTACGTGGCACATCTCAGGGCCCAGCCCAAACTCAAGGCTTTCCTGGAGTCCCCCGAGCACGTGAACCGCCCCATCAACAGCAACGGGAAACAGTGAAGACTTGTGGGACCCTCAGGAGGAGGAGGCAGGGCCTGCTTGCCTCCCGTTCCCCAGGACCAATAAAATTTCTAAGAAAGGAAAAAAAACCCCAAAACCCTAGGCTTCTGACGCATGCATCTGTGGGGTTGGTTTCTGCTCTGGTTGGCTGGTTGAATTGTTTAGGTGAAGCCCCACTTCCATGTGTAGGAAATGGAAGGGG
>NW_007098021.1:0-660 GCF_000164805.1 Carlito syrichta | reverse complement strand
CCTCAACCCGCTGGGCTCCGGCGATCCTTCCGCCTCAGCCTTCCGAGTAGCTGGAACTACTACTGGTAGGCGCACGCTACCACGCCCGGCTAATTTTTTGATTTATTGTAGAGATATTCCTGTTAATGCCCATCTCCCAGTCCTCTTCCTGGAACGCACCCCTCCCCCACCATCTGCCCCAGGAAATTATTCCATTTGGGAGGGGTGAGGTGTAGACTAGGGGTGGACCCCACGAGCCTCTGAAGGGGAAACCTGGATCAGCTGGAATTTGGCTTTCTGGGCTGACACCCAAAGGAGAAGGGGGAATGTGGGGAAGGGGAACCTGCCGAGGAGAAATGGAGGCAGGACTGTGGTAAGGGGCTAAGAAGAAGGCAGGGGCATGGCTGGGTGTGGACGGGCCGTGGCCCTACAAGGGTTAAGGCCTGGGGTCGGGGTGGGGTTCAGAGGTTTCTCCAGCCCCCTCTCAGACTGAGGTGGGGGTAAAGAAATAAACAGAATGAGAAAGCTGTCAGCTCAGCTCGAGCCAATGGGAGGCCGCCTGGCGCCACGGTTTGCCCTGATGTGACCTCCACCAGCCATGGCCACTGCGGGCAGAGGATGTGTGGAGCCCAGGGCGGGAGGATTCCTGTCGCGCGCGCGCGCGCGCGCGTGTGTGGGGGT
>NW_007098020.1:0-652 GCF_000164805.1 Carlito syrichta | reverse complement strand
CCCCCGTCTCTCTCTCTCTCTCTCTCTCTTTTTCTCTCCATCTCTCTCCTCCGTCTTTCTGTCTCTCTGTCCCTGTCTCTCTCCCCGTCTATCTCTTGCCCTCTCTCTGTCTGTCTCTCTCTCTCTCTCCCTCCCTCCCCATCTCTCTCTTTCTATCTCTGTCTCTCTCCCTCTCTGTCTCTCTCTCTCTCTTTCTTACCTGTTTGTCCACTTAGGCACTCAGTGTAGACCGAGGTATCCCAAGATTGGACACCAGAGCTCAGAATCCATAGCCTGGGCTGTGTGGCCCAGAATATGCTTCTAATCTGAGTGTCCTCATCTATGAAATGATGTCAGTCAGAGGAGCAGGTGATTGTCAGGAGTGTGGGACAGTGCAAAAAACTAGTATTTGGAGTCAGAAATTTTGACTTTGACTTCCAGCTTTGGTAGATGGAGTGTTTTAGAAATTTTTATGGGAGAAAAGGGAGGCAAAATCAAACCTGTGGGTGGGGCAGGAGGAGGACTGTGAGTTGAGGGAAAAATTGATGAAGACATGACATTGCTTTTAAAAGTTAAACATAAGCCGGGCTTGGTGGCTCAGCCTGTAATCTCGCGCCTTTGGGAGGCTGAGGTGAGTGGATTGCCTGAGCCCGCGGGTTCGAGACCCGCCTGG
>NW_007098019.1:0-675 GCF_000164805.1 Carlito syrichta | reverse complement strand
AGCGGGTCTCGAACCCGCGGGCTCAGGCAATTCACTCACCTCAGCCTCCCAAAGGCGCGGGATTACAGGCTGAGCCACCGAGCCCGGCTTAGCCCTCTTCTAATCCCTCTGCTCCAAGAAGGCCTAGAGGCCTTGGAGGAAGGTTCAGCACCCTTAGCATTTGGGACAGCAAGCGGTAGGGGCGTGGTGGGCCCAGTTGCGGCCCTTTCCAGTGAGTCATCCTCCCCACCACCCACGCTGCCCACATGCCCAGAAACAGAGGGACTGGGAATTCCTGTGTCATAAAGAGAAAGACAGGGATGGTGCACTGAGCTCCCCCTTCTCAGTGGCGCCTGTGTCCCGAGGCTGTGCCCTGAGCGCTCCACGGGCGGCGGACCTGCTTGGTGACCTGGTATTCCGGGTTCTCCATCACAGAGATAGGTGGTCCTGAGGGTACCCCCTGCACCCGACGCTCCCCCAGGGATCCGTGTGCCACGAAGCCCGGGAGGTGAAACCCTAGGCCTCAAGCACCCGAGAGGCCGAGGCTTCCACTGCACGGCCCAAACCTCCTCGACCCGACTTCCCTCTTCTGCAGCCCTGGCCTCGGGGGTTGCGACCAACCGTGTGAGCACAGGGATCTGGGACCCGGAGCTCAGGCCTCCCCATCCTGGGGTCCCAGCGTCCCCGGCCTCCCCG
>NW_007098018.1:55597-55958 GCF_000164805.1 Carlito syrichta | reverse complement strand
GGAGGACGCTGGGGGGTGGGGAGGCCATGGGGGCAGGGAGGAGGCAGGGGTCCTCCTGGCAGGGAAGAGGGAGGCAGTCCCCAGACACACAGGGTCTGAGGCTCGCAGGCTCTCCCCAGAGGAGGGAAGGGAAGACACGGAGCGGGGGCAGGGAGGGAGCGAGGCTGGGGAGACCACGGCGGAAGGAGGAGGCCAGGGGGTAGGAGAAGGTGGAAAGAGGCAAGGGAAAAGGGAAGACGCCCCCACACTGGACGCCCGGAGTGCTGGTCCCGGGGCTGCACTTCCCGCAGGAAGCCTGGGTGTCCAGCCACCTGGTGTCCAGGGCCTGTGGGGGGCTTTGGAGGGGAAGGAGGGGGGAAGA
>NW_007098018.1:44542-54173 GCF_000164805.1 Carlito syrichta | reverse complement strand
CGGGTTCGAGACCCGCCTGGGCAACTTGACGAGACCTCATCTCTACTATAAATCAAAAAATTAGCCGTGGTAGCGCAACCCTGTAGTTCCAGTTACTTGGAAGGCTGAGGCGGAAGGATCGCCGGAGCCCAGCAGGTCCGCACCTAAAAAGTCTCTGAAGTCTGGGCAACAGAGTGAGACTCCAACTCAAAATAAATAAATTAATTAATTAAGACAAGGAAACCGAGGCAACAAAGAGAGGTTAAGCAGTCGGTCAAAGGCCCCTGCTAAATGACAGCCAGATTTGGATGCGGGTCTGCCTGACCACAGAGCCTGCCCCTAAACCGTCTCACTCGGAGGCCTGGGGGCCAAACCCAGAGGGCCCGGCGGAGGGCCAGCCGGCTCCACCCAGGACCGGACATCCCTTGCAGCGTCCCCAGTCCTCTGCCGTCTACCTTCCCTTGACGGGGGCCGCAGCCTGTGGCCCGTGTGCTGGCTGAGTGCAGACTGCGCCCAGGTGATCAGGGGACACCGGGTCCAATGCTCCAGTTATAGTAAGGAAAAGTAGCTGGGGTTGGCGGTGAAGTGGGCGGGTGACTTGTCTAAGGTCACACAGTGGAGAAGCAGGACTCTCAGGACCAGAGCCCATTCCAGGTGCCCTGTCAACGATGGCATGCCAAGGAGAGTAAACAGCCGCAAGTCCTTTTTGGAATACACACAGGACAGAAGTCATTAAATGAACAAACTGCTGAGTTAAAGCGTGGACGTCGATTATGCTTTCAGGAGGAGCAGAGCTTATATTGTCTTCTCCTCAGACCACTTCATATTTGCTTGTGTTTAACAAAAAGTCTTCAGAGATTTTTTAGGTGCAGTGGCTTCCCATATAATCGCTCTCCAAGATAGGGAGGAATTAGAGTCCCTTCTTATGGGTGAGGAAACTGAGGCTTGGAGTAAGTGGGGTGCAGATGAAGTAAGGACAAGTGGCTAGCCCCAGGGCACGTCTCCAGGGAGCCTGGTGCACCGCAGGTGCTCTGACAGCTGGCGACTGAACCAACGTGTGGAGCAGCTGCTTGCCTGGCCAGTGCTTACAGTCTGGGGCTCCCGGCAGGGGGGCTCAGTTTCCAGCTGAACCAAGAGAACTGCAAAGCCAAAGGCAAAGCCAAAGGCCAACCACAAAGCCAAAGGCCAAAGGCCAACCGAAAAGTCAAAGGTCAACCCCAAAGCCAGAGGCCAATCGCAAAACCAAAGGCCAACCACAAAGCCAAAGGCCAATCGCAAAACCAAAGGCCAACCGCAAAGCCAAAGGCAAAGCCAAACACAAAGCCAAAGCCAAAGGTCAACCACAAAGCCAAAGGCCAACCGCAAAGCCAAAGGTCAGCTGCACTGGAAGGAGAGCTGCCGACATGGTGACCGTACTTACTTCCTGACCACACGCCATTTTTCTTTTCTCTTGTCTGCGTTTCCCCACAGTGTCCAGGCTTTGTGCAACATGCATGTCCTACGCCTAGAGTCACTATGGAGATGTCTTTACTCCTTGACCACAGCATCAGAGACCCTCATTCAGTTTGCCCTGCCCCCCGCTCTCCATCCCGTCCTGGAGGCCCTGGGGCAGAGCCCTACCTTACCCCTGTAGCCCTGGCCAGAGCCCTGGCACTGGCTAGTCATGCTTGGGGGTTGCCCAGGGTGGCCTCAGCAGCTTGGCCATCCCTGAACACCAAGCCTTGGAGATAGGGCAAGGGACAGAGGACAAGAGTATTCTTTCTTCCGTGTGTGGGGACATTCTACCTTGATACTCGAGGTGGTCCCTGCAAGGGACAGAGGTGATCGGGGGTGGTGGTGATAGGACGAAACGATGCCATCTCCTTGGTCAGAAAGCACCAAAGCCCACCAAAGTCTACACAATCTGGATGGGGCAAATGGAGCCTGGCACTGGCCACCCATCAAATCCCAGGAAGCAGGAGTGGGCAGTGAAGAAGAATTTTTGTCTAAGTATAGCAAGGAACCATGAGGGGTCTCCCCCTCAAAAAAACGGGAACTATATTTTGGAAGGCAGGCCCCTTGTACTACTTAGAGTTTGTTCCTTTGGATCAAATAGTCAACCAAAGTTTTCATCTGGAAGTTTTGGGAAGATTGTACACAACCTGCAGAAGATGTATCCCAAGTAGCGGCCAACAACGGACGGGTCTTTCCACCAGGTCAACACGCCTGCCCACACCCCACTGAGTGTTCAGCAGTTTTTGGCCCAAAACAGCATGACCCCCGGGCCCCACCCCCCAGGTCCCCCAATCTTGCCCCAGGTGACCTTATGTTTTGGGTTTCCCCAGGTGAAAAAAGCCCTCAAAGGGAAACGTGTTGCCGATATGGATTAGAGGCAAAACAAAAAATGGCAGAAGTCCCAAAAGGCATCAAAATGGACAAGTTCAAAAACTGTTTTGAGTCGTAGAAGAAGCGTCTCAATAGGCGTACTGCGTCAAATGGAGAGGACTTTGAAGGTGACTAAGTTTAAACATGTAAGAATAAATATACGTTTTTTGTTTTTTTTTGAGTTGAAGTCTCACTCTGTCGCCCAGACTGGAGTGCAGTGGCCGCTCCCTGCCAGTGCAGCCTCGACCTGCTGGGCTCCGGCGATCCTTCCGCCTCGGCCTTCCGAGTAGTCGGAATTGCAGGCACGCGCTACCACGCCCGGCTGATTTTTTTGATTTATTGTAGAGATGAGGTCTCGCTGCCCAGGCGGGTCTCGAACCCGCGGGCTCAGGCAATCCACTCACCTCAACCTCCCAAAGGCGCGGGATGACAGGCTGAGCCACCGAACCCCGGCACGAATTTTTATAAATAAATTCCATTTTGGGGGGGGGCTCCCCTTGTATACGAGCTTCAGGTTTCTAAGCCCAAATACAAAGATCTACCTGTGTATGGGGAAACTAACACTATTAGGGCTTTCACCTGTACGCCCGACTCTCTTCGACTTTGCGAGGTATTTGTTATTCTGATCTTTCTGAAGAGAACGTAGTCTCAGAGAGGGAAACTATTTGCATTCAGCTAGTGAGCAGCAGAGCCCGGATATGAACTCAGAGCTGCTCGCCCCCAAAGCCCTCTCCACGCTACCAAACTTGTCTTCTTGGTCAAGGAGCATCGCCGCTATGGTCACCGTTGCCCACTGATCCCTTACTGAGTTCCAGGCAGCCTCAAGGCACTTCATCCACATCTCTGGTCCTCCCAGAACTCTTGCAAAAGCAATGCTGGGAGTCCAGTGTTACCAGCGGGAACAAGCTCAGGAGAGCTCGGGGTTCACGCAAGCGCGCACCGCGCCAACACGCAATCCGGGGCCAGGGAGTCTTCGCCTGCAGGCGGAAGATCCCACAGCAGGGACATGGGGGAGGGGGTGAGAAGGTGGAGACGTGGGTGACGTCTGGGATCCAGGGCTCAGGGGCTGGCTGTGACTGGGCTAGGGGTCTGTCCGCTCTGACCAGCGGCCTCTGCCCACCCCTCAGCTCCTCGGCACCGCAACGGCCCCCTCGAGGGGCTCACCCCAGGCTGCCCCAGTCCCCCCAGCTGCCAGTTCCTGCAGTTGAAACTCAATTGTTCTCCTCGGTAGTGAGGCAAATGGAGTCATTAATTACCTTCTATCGGCTGGGCTGAGTTCAGAATGCGATCAATACCCCCTCTTGTCATTCAGGGCAGCCCGCCGGTCGGCCCCAGCCCCACCCCCACGGCGGCGACAGGGCCTTGGAGGGAGGGCTGGGCAGCCCCTGGGCCCTCCCACTTTCCCATGGGGACCAGGAGTGGGGTTTGGGACCTGCGGAACCCGCGGCTCCCCAGGGGTTGGCGCTTTCTGGACTGCAGGAGGACAGGTTGCCGGAACAGGAGGGGAGGGGGCGGAGAGGGGCAGGGGAGACAGGAGGAGAGCAGAAAGGAGATGAGGGGAGAAGGGAGATGGGAAGCAGGTTGAAGGAAGGAAGGAGGGGAGAGGCGGGGGAGGCGAGAGGGAGGGAGAGACAGGTGGGGGGGCAGGAGGGAAGAGGGCCTGCTGTGGGCGGGCAGGGGCTGGGGGCCAGGCTGGAGAAAGAGCCCTGGCAACCGTGCTTGCCCCACGGCCTCCCGTCCTTAAACTGGACGATCTGTGAGCTCGATCTGGCCACAGACCACAAGCCAAGCTCACGAGGTCGGCATGAAGCAGCCCCCGGAAATGTGGCCCAGAGCTCTGGCTCTGAGTAAGACCAGGCTCCGCTCAGCCTTCCAGCCCTGGTGAGCCACCCCCATCCTTGACCAAGCCCAGCTTCCAGACACTCAACGAGACTGGGCGGCGGCCCGCCCCGATTGACCTCGGTCCTGCTGTGCCCGTTTGCACCCCCAGCCTCTAGGGACACTCACTGCATGAGCGACCCTGACTTGATGCTGGACTGGAAGTGGCCTCTTTCGGACTGAAATCCTAGTTTCGCTGCTCACTTGCTGTCTGACCTTGGACCAGACCCCGAGCTTTTCTGGAGTGAGTTTCCCCAGATATACACCAGAAGGTTATGAGCTCTTCTCCTTCCTCTGCTACTAGACATCTACCCACACCTCTGGGGTAGAAATCACACCAGTAACAGCCAAGATGGATCCAGGTCCCATTATGGACCAGACACTATGCTTAACAGACACATGCCTATTTAATCCACACAATCACACACCCAACACTTGACCAAGTGCTTAGTCTACACCTGGCACTCACCTAACAATCTTACATACATCAACTCACTGCGTTTTCACAAGAGCCTAAGCAGGATGCTTCCAGGACTATCCCCGTTTTGAAGATGAGGACATGGAACTGCAGAGCTTAGGGAACTTTCCCAAGGTTACACACCCCAGGAAGGATGGGACAGCCAGAACCCAACCCAGGCAATGTGCCTCTGGCAGCTGAGCTCACAACCTGGGGAAACCGAGGGTCGGACTTGACCCAAACAACTTACAATAGCCAATAAGTGGCAGAGACAAATTTAGAATCTCTGTGTGTCCTGGTCTTTTTTTAATGTTTGTTTTCTCCTCGACACTGTGAGTTTTGGAGGTAGGGAAGCCCTAGTTTTCATCTTTGTAAACCTAGCCCAGGGCCTGACCCAGGGCAGGTGATCACAAATGGTGGTTGATTTGTTGACAAGGATTCCAAAAGCGAAGGCTGATCAAGTCCTAACTTGCCTTCCTCGCCATTTGACCTCCTAGAGGGACACACAAGCAATAAAGGACAAGACTCGGTGTCCTACACATTGGACAGCTGGAAGGTGTCATGGAGAGAATTTAATTGGATTCCCTCTTAGAGATTTAAAGTTAAAACAGAAAAACAGAAAAGCAGGCCCAGAGAGGTAAAGTCATTTCCTCTTGCCACAGAGCTGGCCATCGCTGGGATGAGGAAGGAGGTTGCCGGCCCAGAGCCCTCCCCACCATGACAGGCCATAGTTCTGAGCAAGAAAGAAAGACCAAAGGGAGGAAGTGGTTAGGACCTGGAGAGATGGCGACCATGGCGGGAGTTGGCAGGAACGAAGAGGAGACACTGGCAGAAGCCTAACGGAGGGTGGCAGCGACGCGAGATTTCGCCTCTGTAAGCTCGAACAATCAACCTGACAAAGTGGGAGGGTGGGAGGGTTGGAGGGAGAAGGCCGTTTCGGGAAAACCACTGTTGCTGCACACAGATCAGCGTAAAAATATGATGAGCCCAGACTTTAAAAGGACATGGACGCCGCACAGTGGAAGATTACGCAGCCATTAAAGAATCGCGTCTCAAAGAATAGTTAATGACATGTGGAAAGCGTTCTGTGGAAGGTTAAGGGGAACCCAGCAAGACACAGGCTGCCCGGCGGTGCCACTCCAAGCCTGAGGACAAGCAATATACGCACACACAATTATATATGCACAGAAAGAAAGGGACTGGGAACAGACACCAACTTCCACGGTGGCTCTCTCTCGGCAATGAGATGGTGGGTGATTTTCTAAAAAACGTGCTGTCTCTTCCAGATATTCCATGACAAGCATGTATTGCACTTATGATCACACAGAAGTTATTGTTTTCCCCTCCTATAAAGGACACACAACAGATGGAAGGAGGGGACCGTAGCCCAGGATGGATCTGAGAGGAGCACGAGGCTGTCAGTAAGACAAAAGCCCCGAACAAGCCGAGACAACAGGAAGGGCCCGGTTGCTGTGTCTGGAGAAAGAGCAAAAAGGAAGGCAGGCATAGGCTCAGGCCCCGGGAAAGGGAGGCGATGCCCAGAGAGGAGACAGAAGGCAGAACTTCCCGACCCCGGCTCGCCGCTGTCTTCCCCAGCAGGGGACAGGCTCTTCCCAGGGAGGACTCACCGGAGGGACCGGGCAGGTCACCTCTGGCCATTTCAATGGAGCTCACTTTCCCGGGTCCAGGTAGGACCCCAAAACCTGCTACTTAGGATCCCTGAGATGTCACAAAGAAAGAGTGAGGCTGTGACTCAACCAATGCCACCCTGCCCTGCAGAAAAGGGACGGAGGGACGTTTATGCGAATGACAGCCCTCTCATGAATTCAGCATTAGACTCTGGAAACTTTTCAGGAGAAATGACTGTACAGTTAATTCATGGATGCCAGAAAAGAAAACGGTGGTCCCCAAAGTCCGTACATGCTTGCAAGAATAAGCTGTGGCATGTGAAGCCGGTCTCTGTGCTTAGACCAAACACCGGCCCGTGGAGACCTCGCCGTGGCCCTGAAGAACCGGCTCCTTTTCCCCGCCCGCACAGCACTTCACGCCTGGATCCTGGCACGCATGGCATTCCGCCTGGAGGATGATGCGTCCATCTCCCTCCCTGCTCGATGAGAAGCTTCTGGAGGTCAAGGACGGCGTCCTATTTACCTTCGTAAATTCACCACGCTTTGTACATGGCATGTGCTCCAGCTGGCCCTCAGCTTAAATGGGCTTCTTAAGATTGATTTATTAAGGAAATTCTGCAGATACAGTAAATGTTAACTCTTGGCAAAGAAGCTCCTTCCTGGCTTTAGGGACAAGACAAGGAAAGCAAGACGGCCACTGGCGGTTGGACTGATTGTCCCCAAAGCCCATCACGATGGCAGCCAGGGGGAGCCCCTGCTGGCAGGCCACGTGGCTTTCCCCGAGTTTCAAAGGGAAACAACTCTTTCGAAAAACCTACTTGGATGGTGATATGGAAGACATTCTTATGACCTCAATCGGGTAGAATTAAGAACCCAAACCAACAAGATGTTATTCAGCAGGGATAAATGGAATGCCCTAGGTTTAGGTTAAAAAAAAATCAATGGTGCAAGTGTGGAATGGGGTAGACCTGGCTTGAAAGCGATTGATGGGAGAAAGATCTCGAGGTTTTGGTTGACCACGAACTCAATATGAGCTGGAGTCTGCCGTGGCAGCGAAAGAAATCAAACGTAATCTCAGGCTGCCTTATGGAGGCTGAGTCTCCAGATGGTGAACAGCGGTGGTGCTACTGCCCTGGCGTTGGCCACACCTCTCTGGAGCTCTGAGTTCGTGCAGGAGGGACTTTAGCCTTCAGGGGTGGATGCAGGGGAGGGTCGCCGGGATGGCCAGGGAACTCCCTCCAGGGCAAGGACCCGCATCACAGGAGAGTGTGCGATCTGCCCAGGACCCAGCCCAGTGTGAGCCAAGGGCTCCAGTGGGGCGAATGGAAGGGAAGTGGGAGAGGAGGAAGGGATGCCACCACTCTAGGGGCACTGTTGTTACCTCCACGTTCAAGATGAGGAAACTGAGACGCAGAGAGATCACACAACGAGCCAGAGACCCCAGGGCAGGCAAGGCGTGGAGACGGAGGAGCCCACATCCAGATAGCTGGACTCCAAGTCCTGTGCTCTGCCCGCAACCCACACAGACTCAAGGCAGTGCTGCAGACATGGTCACTGGTCATCTATGACCCTTGTCCAGGCAAAAGATGTGGCCTGCCAGGCAGAGCTGCCAGAGGGAGGGAGTTAGATAAGTTACCTGTGAGTGGCAGATAAGAGCAATGACCCTTGAGAATCTGAGACTCTGTCTTGTCACCACTCGGCCAGCCACTGGCCTCCCCACCCACGGAGGCTGCCTCTCCAGACCTCAGCCACGCCCAGGCTCAAGCCCCATTTCCTCTGGCCCTTCCAACCACCTCCCTGGGCTCCCACGGGACACAAAGCCACACAGCCCGGATTCGGTGGACAGGTAGTCGCCTGAGGTGTGGAAGCCTCGCCTTTCCCTGCAGACTGCCAGCTTCCAAAAGCCACGTCCCCCTCTCTGCTTCCCTCACATGTCCCAACCCTGAGGACATTTGGGCACAGGTCCCCAGGGAGGAAGGTGCAAGAGTCCTCGACATCCCAGGTACATGCACAGTCGTCCAAGTCTCTCAGCACTCTGAAGACTGCCCGAGGACAGAGGGAACTTTAAGGTCCCTTTAGGGTTTCGTAGAGATGGAAGATCCCAGGATCCTGGGGAATTGGACTAGTGCTGCTGCGTTTCCCTCTTTGATTTGTTTTTTTGTTTTTGAGTTGGAGTCTTACTCCGTCGCTCAGACTGGAGTGCAGTGGCCGCTCCCGGCCACCGCAGCCTCGACCTGCTGGGCTCCGGCAAGCCTTCCTCCTCGGCCTTCCGAGTAGCCGGAATTGCAGGCATGCGCTACCACGCCCGGCTGATTTTTTGATTTATTGTAGAGATGAGGTCTCGCTGCCCAGGCAGGTCTCGAACCCGCGGGCTCAGGCAATCCACTCACCTCAGCCTCCCAAAGGCAGGGGATGACAGGCTGAGCCACGGAGCCCAGCTGAGCTTCTCTCTTTGAATAAGTCAGCCCCCCAAAAGAGCCCCCAGGTAACCCGTGGAAGAGGAAGGTGTGGTATCCATGGATGTGGGTGCCCACGTGTGACGTGGAAGAAGGGAGCGTGGGCGCCAGTGGGGAGAGAGGCCAAGGCCAGCGCCTGGGGAAGGGGATACCACGGGAGGATGAGGAGGGGCGGCACGGGTGTGCCTGGGGGAACCCCCGGGGGTGACCCCCATTTCCGTGGGCCGCGGAGGCTGGTGGGGAGGGAGGCCTCGCCAAGTGCCCATCTGCCGGGACCCCTGGCCTTCTGCAGTCCCCTCTGGGCTCCCCGGGAAGTGCCTGGGGCCCTCCACCCGGGGCTGACCCCTACCCTCACTCCAGCAGGGACCAGAACCAGTTAGAAATCTCTGGGGCCGGGCGGGAAGGGGGCTTTGTTAGCTCAAAGGACACAAGCAAGGCGAAAAATTACATAGCAGGCCGCCCTAAGTATGCTTGTTTAGAGAAACTGCTTGCATTTATGAAGTCTTTGGTGCGGAAAGCAGGGTTGCAAATGACTGCATCAGAGCGACAGTAAAGGCCATTAATTTCCTGTTATGTTTTCCTGTGTTGGGGGCTTTATTAATTTAATTTTACACTGTCGAACAACAGCGAGAGCTGACACTGCCACACCGCAGCGGCTGGGCTTTCTTTTTTGTGTGTGTAGCAAGCCTTTGCCTGACATGCAAATCAACGCTATTACCAGAACCAATAAAGATGTGAGAGGGAAGCGGGAGGGCGGGGAGGGGAGCCGGCAGGGGAGAAAGGGCCATGCCGCCCTTGGCCGGGCGCTGCCCACCCCCACGCCCGGCACCCCGGCTCCCGAGCGGCTCCTGGCCAGCAGCGGCTGACCA
>NW_007098018.1:39844-44522 GCF_000164805.1 Carlito syrichta | reverse complement strand
CCCCCCCTCCTTCCCCCCATGCCCTCTCCTGCTCTCTGTCCCCTGCCTCTGACGGCTTTCCCCGGTCATCCTCCTCTGTCCCGGCCCCTGGCAGAACTTGAAGACAGACACAAAGTTCCCAGAGAGAGGCAGGAGACAGACCTCCCACTGTCTGTCCCCAGCCGAGGCGGGTCTCAGAAGCCACAGGGACAGGGGCGCGAGGCTGCCAGGCCCGGGCCAGAGCGGAGCCTCTCACAAGCCTCCAGCCATGCTTCCCCAAGCCCCCGCACCGCCAAGGTCAAGGGTCCTGGCCCACTCGGGATTGTCAGAGAGCATGCGCCCATGGGCCGTGCACATGAGGAAGGGTCTAGAAAGGCGGACCCTCCAACTGCTTACACGAGCCCCCGAAAGCCCCCACACGCTGACCTTGCCGACTGCTTATTTCCTGTGAATCACTAGAAGGAGCACGGCCTCCATTGGGGTCTCCCTGAGTCTCCATCTCCGTCTCCAGTAGCCACGAGGCACTCGTGTGTTCTAGCAGGGTGCCGGGGACAAACGGACCCAGTCCCGGAAGAAAAGGACAGTTCCTGGAACCCCAGCAGAGCCACATTCTGGTCCTTTGGCTGCCTAGGCCTCATGCCTACTGCCCCGAAACCAGCCGCGCAGTCCTCACCCAGGCAGCCCCCGCAAGCTGGCCGCCCTCAGCTACCATGCTGCCCACATGCCCAGTGGCCACACTAAGGAGATGGAGGTGCGGCAGGGGGAGGGGGAGGGGAGGAAAGAGCAGCTCCCAGAGTCCCTCCTACCCACCCCTGGTCTGCGCCCCTCTGTCCCAGCTCCCCAGGCCGCTGGGGACTCAGACGGTCTCTGTGGCTGGTGAGTGAGTGTGTGTGCAGGTGAATGTGCACAGGTGAGTGTGCACTCAGGAGAGTGTGTATATGCAGGTGACTGTATGAGTGCAGGTATGTGCTCAGGTGAGTGTGTGTAAGGGAGTGTGTGCACAGGTGAATGTGTGCAGGTGAGTGCAGGTGAATGTGTGTGCACAGGTGAGTGTTTACTCAGGAGTGTGTGCATGCAGGTGTGTGTTCAGGTGAGCGTGTACACACAGGTAAGTGTGTGCATGTAGAGGAGTATGCACACAGGTGAGTGTGTGCATGTGAAGGTGAGTGTACACAAGTGTGTGCGGGTGAGTACATAGGTGAGTGTGTGTGCTCGCAGGTGAGTATGTCACGTGAAGGTGAGTGTGCACAAGTGCATGCAGGTGCATGTGTGCAGGTGTGTGCACAGGTGAGTGTGTGTGCACATATGCAAGTGAGTATGTGAGTGTGCACATGGGGTGTGTGTGTGTGTGTGTGTGTGTTTCCATGCATACACCTGCGCACCCCTTCCTGTCCCTGGCTCCCTCGCCCCTGCCACACTCTCTGCTTCAGGAACTGTCAGGCAGGCTCTGAGTGGCTGCTGGGCAGAAGCCAGCTCTCCCTGGGCAGAACTCAGGACTTCAGCGACCACGTTGACTTTGGTGCTGCTTCCTGGCTGCTTTCCTCGGCTTTGCTCCCCTCCCCTCGTCCGCTCTGTCTGGTTGCATTTTTATCCCTGCTCCCGTGTGCACCCAAACCGTATTTTTATCCCTGCCTCCGTGGGCAAACACACACACACACGTGCTCATGCGCACGCACACGCACGCACCGGCCAGTCGTAAAAAAGACAGAACTGCGGGCAGAAGGAAGAAGTCAAGGTGTAGAAGCTCAGCCAGCGGGAGAAGCCCCAACCCCCGTCCCGGAGGGGCCCCAGGAGATGCCCACGCCCGTCCCCAGTGGGGTGAGCACAAAGGGTGCTTTCAAGCAGGCAGGCGCGCCGGGGTGGAGGGGAGGCCGGCCTTGCATGGGGGTGGCCAAATGAGGGGCCACCTGGAGGCTGGGCCACAGCCTCCAAGAAAGGGAGGGTGAGAAGGCCAGGCCTTCGTGCAGGTTGAGGTTTGTGAGGCCTCTCTTGTCTGCGCTGTCAAGGTCAGCAGGTTCGGGTTCACGAAAGGGTCAGGATGGTTTGAATTACTGGCTGTGCCGCTGCTGGCTGAGGCTCGTGACCGGCTCCCGGCCCGGCGCCCGCCCAGCCCCCCAGCCTGCCCTGCCTCTCCACGCACGGGGCAGCAGGGGAGGGTTGCAGAGAGCCCTGGGGCCACTGCAGCCCTGGGAGGACAGGGTTGGAGGGGTCCTTCCCTGGGCTCCAGGCAGGCAGGGGATCAGGAGGCTGCCAGGACCCTTCCCGGGGCAGGCAGCCACCCTGAGTCTGCTCGGCCGACACACTCTCCAAGCCCGTTTTCCGAAGAGGCCCGATGCCACTGTCTGCTCTTCTCAGCCACCCGCTGGTCCGCAGAGGAGGCGGTGCCCAGGGAGGCGAGCCCACGGGCAGCAGGGCCCAGGGACAGCCTGGGCGCCTGGCTCCTCCCTCCCGCGTCCACCTTCTGCACCAGGGGAGGAGAGGAGGGCAGAGCTGAGGCGGCGGTTTCTCGCTGGTGCCCTTGCCAGGTGGGGAAGGAGAACGACGCCCACCTGCAGGGAGGAAGGTGGTGGCTGAGTGGAGACCAGGCACCGAGGACGTCTCTGACCACAGGGCGTGCGGTCCTGGGGGTGGGCAGGGGCACCAGCGGCCTTGGCGGAAAACAGGGCACCCTGTACCACACTCATCCCCTGTCCAGGCCTGTAGGGACACACATACGCCCCTGACTTTCCCGGGGATGGGGGCCCCGTCTGCTCTAACTTTCTGACATTTTGCGAGGAAAAACAAGAAAAAAGAAAAAAGCACTCTTCTGTGCTACATCTCAAAACACTTCCCCAAACAACCAAGCGTAACTCTTTCCCCAGCAGGGCATGGACGAGCAGGAGGGAGGTGGCTGATGGCTTGGCTGCCGTCTCTGGTGTAAACGCACATTCCCGTGTTAGCGCCGTCCAGCCAGGGTTGAGGTTCCCCAAGGAGAAACCCACGTCACGTGTGCCCAGGGCCCCAGAAAGTCTCACTCACACATCCACGGAGCCCCCACTTGCCTGTGGCCCATGACACACTCGGTGTTCGGCAGGCCCACAGCCACCATTGCCCAGAGAGTCTGGCCTAAGCGATGACCCGGCTGAGATAGAATAACTCCCGCCTCAGGTACACACAGGCTACTTTCCCTGGCCACCGGGAAGGTGCGGTCATAGTGATGAGGGTGCGTTCATAAGCGGGTTTTGTGTCTGTGTCTTAGTGAGCACTGACCTTTAAACCTTAGTCATTGGCGGGCTGGAGGGGACGTAAACTAGGTTTTGAACACCCGTTGGAAAATGAGCAGAGGCTGAGCTCGGCTAAGGCGGCTGAACCCAGGCACTTGTCTCACGGGGGGCTGCCGTCATGCAGACTTGGCTTCTGGGCCTCCCAGGACCTGGGTCCTGCAGGGCAGAGACTGTGACATGTGCTAGGTAGCACGGTGGGTGAGGTCACAGTCTTGGGATCCTCTCCTGGGGGACACCCAAGCCCTGTTCAGCTTCTCTGCCGACAGAGAGGTCTTCCAGGGCGGAGAGGAGCCTGGGGGACAGCGGGGACCAGAGGTGACCCCTTGATTCCCGCCTGTGCTGTGGGTGCCCCTGGGAGTCCACGGCCCCAGCCACCTCCTCCACAGGGCTCCTCCAGGCTGGGGATTGATGGCTGGATGTGTGTGTGTGTGTGTGTGTGTGTGTGTGTGTGTGTGTGTGTGTGTGTGTGTGAGGGGTAGGCTCAGGCGAAGGAGTCAGTGTGGCCCCATTTAAGGAATCAGTGTGTCACCCAGTATCACGGGGCCACCTCGCCCTGCCTCCCTGGCCCTTCTCCCACGCCTTTGGACTGAACCCATCCCGCTCCATGCTCAACAAACCCCACTGAGCTCTTCCCACGCAGGGAGCTCAGATCCCCAGGCTCTGCCAGGCCCTGCACCTAGACCAAAGGCCACTGAGGAAGTCAGGTTCTGACTCCGCCCCTGCCGCGCCCAGCCTCGCTCTGGGGGCCAGAGCAAGCCCGCAGGGGGCACCCACCTGCGGACGGGCATCGGCCCAGACGGCAGGCCGCGAGCACCCGGGCCGGGCCGCGGAGCCATGGCCGCCTCCGCTCTCCCCCGGGGTGGACCTCTCCCGGCCGGCCCGTCCTGACCCCAGCTGCCTCGGCTGCCCCTCCAGAGGGAGAGCCGGGCGAGAGGCTGGTGGCCAGGGCAGGCCTGGTTTCCGTTAATGAGATACAGAGAGCGATCCGGCCGCTGCCGCGCAGGGGCAGCCTACAAAGGCGGGATCGCGGGGCGGCCAGGAGCTGAGCGGCTCAGGTAATTGGTTTATCTATCTGGAAGCAGGGGAAGCAATCTGAGCACAGACAGACTAGCAGTAAAGTCTCTTCCTTAAGGCTATTTCCTTTGTCTTTTCAATTGCCTGCACAGCCGCGAGAGAGAGGGAGAGAGTGTTAAAGAGAGAGGGAGAGGGAGAAATGTTAATTTGTGAATTAATGGCTTTTCTCAGCGGAATTGTAAATTCAAATGTCACCTCACACGGTGACACCGCGGCTGGTCTGCTGAAGAAGCAATGATAAGATCCCCCACCTCCCTCGGAGCCCCTCCCTCCCCAAAGATAGCTGTGGAGTGGAACATGCTACTTTTAATTTGCAATAACAACACAACAGAGGTGTGCGGTAATGACTGCCGTCTCCCGCC
>NW_007098018.1:32760-39824 GCF_000164805.1 Carlito syrichta | reverse complement strand
CGCCCCCGCCCCGCCCCGGCCGGTGCCTGATCGCATGGGGGGCGCCTCTGGAACTGACGATGCTGCAGCCCTCTCTTCTCCTTCAATAATCAGGGAATTAATGACCCTGAAGTTAAAGTGAGGCTGATACCGAGGCCCTGCCCAGCGCTGGGAAAAAGCCCTCATTGTTTTCAAGCAGGAGGCGGGCAGCAGTGAGGGAGATTCATGGATGGAGATTGAATATGCAATTTTCTTTCACCTTGCCAAGAGCTGCCCCTGGGCTGTGCCTGGCCTAAATTTTTCCTTTTACCATCTCTGCCTTATCCGGCCCTCCCACCTCCCTTCCATTCTTTCCAGAAAATTACCTTCAAAATTGATTTCCACTTTTACAAACAAATATAATGGGAACACAGGAAAAAACTTGGGCCGTGATGAATTAGGGCTGTCAGGTGCGGCCAGGTCTCCTTTGCTTTTGTTTTACTGCCCGATCTGCTCTTTGTTTTTCCAAGGGCTGGAAGAAGCGCCCCTTCCTCAGGCCACGGGGCATCTACCCAAGCCCACGGGGGGGGGTCCCAGGCAGAGGTGGTCAGGCCCGAGGCTGCCCGCCTCCAAGGCGCTCCCGCTCTGGCCCGCGGGCGCCCACTCGCTGCGGGCTCCCTGACCGCCACCCCCCAGCGACGGCCCTTGGCCCCACACCATGGTCCCCCTGGCCCTCGTACCTCTTAAAGTCCAGACCAGATGCCAACCTCCACCTCCTCTAATGTGGGCAGGATCAGTGGATCCCTCGACTGGAGCAAACGAGAGACAGACACACACTGAGAGATCCCGAAAGGCAGGCGGGCAGAAGGGCAGGTGAGACCCCAGCCTGGGCCCGGGCCACCCCTGGAGGCGGGCTCGCGCTGGCCTGTCCACTCCGCAGCAGAATGCCGGCGCTGCCTGTGGGGCCCTTGAGCCAGACTCCTTACGCATGCCTGTGCCCGGCTCCTGGGCACCCAGCACACCCAGGCCTGGCTTGGTGCCCTCGTCAAGCACGTGCACCACCCAGAAAACGGCACGCCATCCCAAGGCCTGGCATTCCCGGGGGGCAGAACCCACGCGTGCTCACACTCGCAGGGGCTCTGTGTAAAGTTACCTATGGGTCCATGAAACATTCGTTTCCCAAAGTAAAGAAACAGAGTCGCATGTGGCAATGGAAACGTACACAGGTGGAGAAGGGGAGGGATGCCCCCGTGTTGGAAAAAGAAGGGGGTCGCATGTGTATTCACACACGTCTAAAACACCTATGGAGGCTGAAGGATGCCACGTGGTCCGAGCGGGTCACTGCAGAGCAAAGGAAGAGACAGGAAGGGACAGAGCCTGGATTCGAGCAGCAGTGCTGGGGTGGGGGCCTATGCCCAAATGCGTGACTTTCTGACACGTCGTTTCCCCTGGGAAACGCCACCCTTAGGTCCCTGGATCCACAGAGAGCGGCCCATCTTCCTGGACGAAGTCGGCTCAACACTGTCTCCTGCACAGTTCCCAGAAGTAAACGCGGTGGCCACCTCCGGGCCACCAAGGAAACGCTGAGCTGGTGCGGGGGGAGTGACTGGCCCAGCTGACGAGTGTCCCTGGGATTAAAACCCAGCAGGTCCTCACTCCAGAGCCCACGTTCCTCCCTGCTGGCCCGCGCTGCCCATCTGTGCCCACTCCAGGGACGGCGCACTAGCCTGGACCCGCACCCTCCGTCCTGGGGGCATCTGCGGAGTCTTTCACATCCCACACCAGACCCTTGGACACGCAAGATGGCGTTCATTCCCACAGCTCGGTCCCTGCACCCATTCCAGGGCTCACCTGACCCACATGCTTGGGGACTTCCAGGAGGGAAGCTCCCTCAGGAGACGGACCGCCTCCTCCAGCCCTGGCTTTGCCCCCACAGGAGGGACCTTTTAAAGGCTGTCTGCCACCATGCCACCTGCCCTGTCTGCAAATGCACAACTGCACCGGCTTGGCACCACTCGTCTGCACAACTCGTTGTGCACCTAATTAATGGAATGCAGAACCATGGCCCCTGCAATCCCACACATCCGAGGATGACACCAACACACCCCCTCACGCACAATCAGCAGGCCTGCGCCATATGACCGCACTTGGAGTTTTGGACATATGATGTAACCACTCTGAGCTTCAGCCACATGACAGGCACACGGCGGCACTCTGGGCCTAGCTGAAGGCCACCCGTGAAGGCGAGGACTTCTGGTTTTCAGCCTGATCGTGGATGGGCAATACGGGATCCGGCTCCTGCCGCCACACACACCAGGGCATGCAGCATTTAGGTACTCAGTGTCCCTCCACGGGGCCCAGGGAACCCAGCCCAGACACGCCCACCCGTGGCTGAAGCTCGGGAAGTGAAGATTTTAGCAGGGTGCTAAGGAGGTATCTACCTTCTCAGACAGATGGACTGCCAGTCTTCTGGACGCTTCATACCGTAACCACCTCATGCCTATTCTGTCTACTGGCTCATCCTGGGAGCTCCCAGACCCTTGGAGGAGGGCCGAAGCGTCTCGATCTGCCCACTTTAAAGGGAAGTCGGGTTTTCCCGCTCCCAAAGGCCGAGGTGTGAGAAGGAGCTCAAGCGGGCTCCCATCACCTCCAGCTTCCTCAGAGGCGCAGCCAGTCGGCCCGGCGCTAGGCCCCGTAGACACAGGGCTGCAGACACACGTAACACTGTCTGTGTTCCGAGCGCCAGTGCCAAGCATGTTCTGGGTATTACCACTGTGGACACCGGTAGCCACCGCTGAGATGGCCTCCTCACGCCAGCACACACTCAGGGGACTGTCCTCGCCCATGCCTGCCCAGTGACCTTGTCAGAGCTGAAGAGAAGGCTGCCCTGTGCCCAGGGCAGGGGCCGGAGTGGCTCCCTGCAGCTCACGTTCGAGGGCTGACCCCTCGGGAGATGCCAGAGGGTCCCAGGCCGAAGGAGGCCAGCCTGACGGGCACCCAGGGGCCTCCTGGAGGGAGGTGTAGCCCTCGACTCCCTCTAGGCTTGAGTCCCTGGACGTCCTCCCGGCCCCATCCCACCCCCACAGTCTCCGGTCCGTTCCCTCTTCTGCCTGAAGTCCTGGCCCAGCCGCTGAAGGACACACCCGGTGTCTGTGCAGCCTGCGACAGGGGCCACTCCTGCGCCCGCCCTGCCAGCTGCGCGGCTGCCTTGGCCTGACTCCGGAGTCGGGCTACATCATCCTGACACGTAATTATCTCCCCTATCCTTAATCATCGGAGCTGCTCCCTAATGCAAACAGGACCTGGCTGCTCGGTGGTGGGGGTGGAGGGGCGTGCGGGGACAGAGTCACCTGTGCCCCCCCGGCCCCTCCTCTCCTCCGCACCTGGGCCCCTTGGATGAAGTCAGAGGGAGTGGCCAAGGCTCCCTCCTAGGCCTGGCCTCCACCAGGGAAAAGACAGCTCCATCTGACCTGGGTCGGTCAAGAGAAGGGGGGCGTCAGGGCAAGAGAATCCCCCAAACAAAGGGCCAGGGTCTCTGACCTCTGAGGAGGGTCCCCCAACCCTGTTCTCCCTCACCTCGAAGACTGCCCCCTGCGACGTGTCCCTGGGCCGTCACTGTCACTGCTGGACGGTGGGCTTCCCCGACCCAGCCCTGCTCCCGTCCCTCTCTGCTCAGAGTGGCTACTCCTGCCTGCAGAAGAAGAGTCCCAGCTCCCACCACGGGCCAGTGTTGGCCTTGATCCGGTGACCCCAGCTGTCTACTCAGCCTCACCTCCACCACGCCGCTCAGCTTTCCACCCCTGCCAAGGCTGCCCCGTGGCTGCCGCCCAGAGGGCCTTCGGGTCACGAGGTTCACACAATCGGGAAGAATTTCAGGCTCTCGTTGTCTCCGGACATCCTCCTCAGCCTCCCTCGGCCCCCTCCTCAAGAGCGGGCCTCCCTGGTGGGTGCTCCCTCCACACGCCGCACCCCGTGGCCGGCGGCCAGACTCCAGCACAGTGTGGTATCTGATGGGCTTTCCGCTCTCTGGGCTCGGACGTTTACACGCCCCGCTGGAGTGGAAGCCATCTGAAGGACAAGAATCTTATCTTGTTCTGTCCTGGGATTGCGTAGTACGGAGCCTTTCTTGCAACTGATGTGCAGAAAGGGTTTGCTGAACTCGCCGATGTGAAACAATGACTGACCGACGGCTCCGAGAAGAAGCACGCCGTTTTGGGCCGGCCGGGCCCAGCCCTGGAGGGCCACAGCCTCGTGCCAGGACCTCCCTGCCCCCGCCTCTTTTCGTGGCCCACGGAGCCCAGGCAGCAGAGGGCATGCTTGGGCACACCCTCGGACTCTTGCGGGAGAGGACAGAGGGCATCTGTGGCCGCCCCCGGGCCCCGGACAGCTCATGCTCTGAAAGCCGCAGGGGCTGGTGGCCAGAAGGTTTGAGGCAGATTCGGCCCAAGCACTCGGGATTAGGGGAGCCTGGCTGAGGCCCGCGTCTGGGGAGCCCCGGGGAGGACTGGGACTCCGGGCCCTTCCCACAGCCGCCCCCTGCCCATCGGGGCGGCCGCCAAAACAACCACAATGAAATTTAGCGAGTGGCAGAGGCCGTGGCGGCCAAATGGGTTTGGATATTTTGGAAGAAGGAGAAATAGAGCCAGACAAGCTGTTTCCCTGTGAAACGAGGCCATTAGGGCTTCTGGAAGGAGGCCAGCCTCGGGTCACCACTGTCTTGCCAGGCCCGGGCCTCTTCCGCCGGAGGCCGGGGCTCTCACACCCTCTGCTTCCCCCTGGGCCCTGGGACTCTCAGCTGTGCCCCTTTCTCTGTTCTTTCCTCTACCAGGGGCTCCTCCAGGTGGGCGACACCACAGAATTTATCGCCCAAACAGGACGTTTTTGAGAGAAAAAGGAGAGGCCACGGTGCAGAGACGACAGGCAGACGCTGGGACTGCCCTGGGCAGTGGGGAGGACAGCCACCCCACGCTCCTTGCTCGAGGAGTCTATTTCACGGAGGTGCCTTTGGGACCCTATACCCTCCGAGGCGAGGAGGTCACCGCTGCCCCAGCAGGGGCCATGAGAGCATTGGGGCAGGAAGCAGGCCCCAGACACTGGCACCTCAGGGTCCGCCGACCCCGTGCCCGGCTTCCACATCAGAAGGGAACCAGGGGGTTGCCAAGGGACCCCCGACATCACAAGGTCTGAAGGACACCTTGTCCCGAATTCATCCCAGCACCTCTCCTTGTCTGCACCCCCATTCTTTCCAATGCCCTGCCTAAGATCCTATTTGCACCCTGGGGTGCTCCGGGGGGAGGAGGAGGGCCAGGGAGCCTAAGCGGCATCTCCACAGGTGGAGCAGAGGGAGCGAGGCCTTGTGAGGGTTTCAGCGGGGGTGGCGTCCATGTGCTACAAAGGACACCGGGGTCACCGCACGAGACATGGCTCCCCTACCCTTGGATGGACCGGGATCACGTGAGGACAAGGAAGGCCGGCCTCTTGTCCCCGGGTCAGACGCCAGCTGTCCCCACCGCCAGCCCTTCCGAGGTCTACGACGCCTGCTTCCCCTCCTGGCACCCACGGGGACGGCTGGGGTGTGTCCCAGGGAAGGTGAGGCCACTGGGGCCGCCAAGCAGATGGCGAAGCTGACGGCCCCCCGGCGGCCACCCTCCCTCTCCCCGGGAGCCAGCAGGGCAGTGGGAGGACCCGGGCTTTGCCACTAAAACTGATCTCGCAGTGAAGCAGCTGCGAGGCCGGGCAGAAACCGGAGCCCCGAGCCCCAGGACAAAGCGCGTGGAGGGAGGCCACGGCGCGCCCCTCCTCCCTACCTTCATCACGTTTCCTCTTCTCGCCGTTGGAGCGAGGAATCCCCAGGATCCCGTTGATGGAGTAGGAGCCCACCGGGTCGTTGGAGGCGCTGGACACAGGCGGGGAGGCCGTGCTGGGAACTGGGTGGCAAGGAGGAGGAAACGCATCAGGGCAGGTGGTGCCCCCAGGCCAAAGCCTTGAGGCTGGGGCCAGAGAGAAGGGGAGGACACAGAGGGCAAGGAGCCCGCAGTCCCTTCTCCCTGGAGGTGTGAAGGGGGTCATGACACCGCAAATGGCTCAGGCCGGGATTCGCTTCTGTCCAGTCCTGTGCATGTGGCCACTCAAACCCTGGACTCCTCTGCTGACCTGCGGGCTCCCCGGGGCCTCGAACTCGGTGTCCTGAGGATGTGGGACACAGTCCCCAGAAGCACTGTGGTTGTCTCCTGCTAGAGCGCCTCAGGGCCCTCTAGGGAGCACAACTGTCCAGTCCCCAGGCCCGCCCCATCCTTCTGATCTAACCCCAGTTTGTCCTCTCGCAGTTTCCGGGGCCGAGTCTGCACCAGGCCTGATTTTGAGTCTGCGGCTTTCTAAAATCTGTCTCGGATTCTCTGGGAGATACAGGCTGGCCCTGACATCCACGGGGGTGTGCGGTCCTCTCTCCAAGTAGCTTCTGGTCTGGAAATCACGTGACAAGCCCCTAACTCCCGCTCAGGGCCCAGATGGTGAACCTTCACTCTGTGGTGATCAGCCCAGGTACAATCGGCCCAGCCCTCCCTCCGGGCGCCCGCTGGAACACTGGCCTAGTGAACGACAGCCCTGCCGACTCCAGGAGGGCTGGGACCAGCCATTCCTACTCCCCGCTGGTCAAGCGAGAAGGACAGGGAAGGGCCAGCATCCCCAGCCTCCTCCACAGCTGCAGCAGTGCTGATTCTCCCTTGGGTGAATCCCCTGAGGGGAGGACCTCTGTGTGTACTGGGGGTGGGGGAGCACCTGTCAGCAGGTGTTCTGGAGGGCCTGGGTCTTGGCCATGAGGGTCTGCGAATATGGACAGAGAGAAGCAGGGAGTGACAAAAGATGGGATCGAAACCAAGAAAGAACAGAGGCCAGGAGGGGCAAGAGACAGAGGCACAGATCCGAGCCACAGGGGGAGGTTAAGGTGGAGTAAGAAAAGTGATATAGCCAGGCGTGGTGGCTCACGCCTGTAATCCCAGCACTTTGGGAGGCCGAGGCGAGAGGATTGCCTGAGCCCAGGAGTTCTAGACCAGTCTGGGCCATTTTCTGTGTCATCTCTATAATAAAAAAAAAAAAAAAAGAAGAAA
>NW_007098018.1:29561-32357 GCF_000164805.1 Carlito syrichta | reverse complement strand
TGGGTGTGGTAATGCATTCCTGTAGTTCCAGCTGTTTGGAAGGCTGAGGTGGAAGGATCGCCTGAGCCCAGCAGGTCGAGGCTGCGGTGGCCATGAGCACGCCCCTGCCCTCCAGCCTGGGCAACAGAGTGAGACTCTGACTCAAAAAAAAAAAAAAAGTTTGGCTGAGCGTGGTGGCTCAGCCTGTAATTCCAGGATTTTGGGAGGTCAAGGTGAGAGGATTGCCTGAGCCCAGGGGTTCGAGACTAGTCCAGGCAACTTGGTGAGACCTCTTCTCTATGATAAATTTAAAAGTTATCCAGGTGTGGTAGCGGGCGCCTATAGTTCCAGTTACTTGGAAGGCTGGGATGGAAGGATCACCAAAGCCTAGCAGGTCAATGCTGGGGCAGCCATGAGCGTGCCACTGCCCTCCAGCCTGGGCAACAGAGTGAGACTCCAACTCAAAAAAAAGAAAAAAAAGTTTGGCCAGGCACAGTGGCTCAGCCTGTAATCCCAGCACTTGGGAGGCCAAGGTAAGAGGATTGCTTGAGCCTGGGGGTTCGAGACCAGCCTGGGCAACTTGGTGAGACCTCATCTCTATAATAAATCACAAAAACTAGCCAGGCGTGGTGGCGTGTGTCTGTAGTTCCAGCTACTTGGAAGGTTGAAGCAGAAGGATCACCTAAGCCCAGCAGGTCGAGGCTGCGGTGGCCATGAGCGTGCCACTGCACTCCAGCCTGGGCGACAAGTGTGAGACCAACTAAAAAAAAAAAAAAATTTACAAGAAAAAGAGGATACAGGTAGGGAGATAGAACCAGATAAAAACAAAAGGTGGAGAAGGAAGAAGAAAAAAGAAGAAATGCTAAAGGGGAAACACCGAGTGAGCGAGACGGGGCGGGCAGAGCTGACCAGGGCAGGGCTGAGGCGAGCTGGCTAGCCCCCTTCCCCAGCCCTCTTACCGATGGTGTGGCCTGGGGCAGTCACTCCCGTCCCAGCCCCGTCCGGCGTCGGGTGGAAAGGCTGCTGAACTTTGGTCCGGATGATTCTGCAACGGCATCACAACGGCATCACTCGACCCGCTTCCGTCCCCCGGCCCTTCCTCGTCCACCTGTCCCCACATCCACGTGCACTGGCGGCTGCAGCCCCCAAGCCTTTCCTCCTATGGGCTCTGGGCCCACGTCTGTCTGCAGGCTGTTCCGTGCACGTCACCCCAAGTGCAGCTGGGGTTTCGGTGTCAGAATGGGGCAGCGGACCCCGTGGGGCATGACATCCTTTTCCTCTTTTGGGGGCTGAGGACCACCCTGGGGGCTTGCTGTCCACCTCTCTCTCCTCAGCCTCGCTGGCAAATCCCTCTGGGACGGGACTTCCTGGGTCTTGAGATCATTTTGGAGCTGGCTTTTCCTCTGCCACTGTACATCTTGGAGCTGGCTTTTTCTCCATCCAGAGTGCAGGAGGGAACGTGAGATTTCCCAAGACCCCAAGTGCCGAGAGTTGGTCAGAGGAGGGCTGGGCCACAGCTGACCCTTCTGTCCCCAGGACTCCACATGGCCCCTCTACCAGACGTCAGGGCCTGAACAAGCCCTTCCTGAGTCCACGTACTGCCCTCAACAAGTCACAACTCCCTTCTCACTCAGCTGGCTGGCTTAGATGGCCTCCTTTTCTGAGGGTCCTACTTGCTGGTGCAAGTGCTTTGTCAGCCTGCTTGAAAAGACCGGTGCCCTCTCTGGACACCCCAGGGGCGAGGACCCAAACCAGACACTCCACAGCTGGGATGAGCCTGCTCTTCAGAGCTCCGTGATGGAAAAGACCCATCCTGAGCCCGATGTGGTGACTCATGCCTGTCATCCCAGCACTTAGGGAGGCCGAGACAGGAGGATGACTTGAGCCCAGGAGTTCAAGGCTGCAGTGAGCTATGACTGCACCACTGTACTTCAGCCTGGGCAGCACAGCAAGACCCTGTCTCTAAAAAATAAAATAAAAAGACTGACGCCGGGGCCAGGACTGAGGAAGCCCTGCTCCACCCACCGGCCCAATGACAGCATCACTCCCCAACCCGCGGAGAAGCATGCACGCCGAGTTCACTGCCACAGACAAGCAAGTCACAAGCCGCGGGCCAACTCCTCCAGCCAGCCTCACTCCAGCTCGCAGGCTGGGAAAGGTGCTGCCTTGCTGTGCCAGGGATGCGGGAGGCCGGGAAGGCACCGTCTGCCTCACAGGCGGCGACCTGAGGGAGTCCCTGAGTGGGGGGAAGCCTATGTGGATCTTCAAAGTAGAGTCGGGGGAGGTCAGGGCACAGAGGGCAGGGCAAGGGCTCCGGGCTGCACGGCAGGGACCCTAATCCTCGACTGCCCCAAAGAGGCCATATCATCTTGGCCTCTCCGCTCGGCTCCTCTAGGCCTCAGTTTCTTCAAAGGTAGAATAAATGGTTGGATTAAAAGATCTCTAAAGCCTCTTTCCCTTGTAAAAAAAAAAAAACAAAAAAAAAACATGATCCTTTGGGAGGCCAAGGCAGGAGGATCACTTGGGTTCAAGACCAGCCTGGGAAACACAGCAAGATGCTGTCTCTACAAAAAACAAACAAAAAAATTAGCTGGGCACATGCCTGTAATCTCAACACTTTGGGAGGCTGAGGTGGGAGGATCACTTGAGCCCAGGAGTTCGAGACCAGCCTAGGCAACATAGCAAGACACTGTCTATTTTATTTTATTTTTTTGAGTTGGAGTCTCATTCCTTCGCCCAGGCTGGAGTGCAGTGGCACGCATGCTCACGGCCACCCCAGCGTCGACCTGCTGGGCTCCAGCGATCCTTCTGCCTCAG
>NW_007098018.1:14349-29102 GCF_000164805.1 Carlito syrichta | reverse complement strand
CTAGAGCCCCGGCGCGAGGGGCTGCAGTAAGCTATGATCACACACTACACTCCAGGCTGGGTGACTCTGTCTCTAAAAATAATAATAGATAATAATAACACGATCCTAATATGAACAAAGATGCGTAGGGAAGGGCGCTACAGCAGGTGGGAACACAGCACGAAACCACTGGGCACGAGGTCCCAGGGTCAAGATCTGGGCCAAGCAGCCAGGAGCGGTGGAGGCAGATAAGGGAGGAAGAGAAAGGAAGGCCGATAACTTGGATGCGAGGGAAATCATCGCTGCTTTCCACTCGTTGAACACCTCCGATGTGCTGAGGTTATACACACTTCGCGTTACTCGTAGACACCGCCGTCACTTCTCACAACCGCCTCCAGAGTAGATCGGACCAGTCTCGTTTTGCAGATTGAAAACCAGAGCTGACACGGCAAGTGGCTGTTCCAAGTGTCACAGCAGTGAGGGCGCAGTCAGAATCCAGTGTCCAGGTCTGTGGGTCACTTTGTCATCCTTCCCCCAACATGGAGGAACCAGGTTCAGAGGGTCTCAAGCCGTGACGATGTCTACACTGGAGGGAGATGTGCAAACCGATCCCCTCGGACGGGCGGGAGGCACCGCGGGGCTGGCCGTGGAAAGGAGAGGAGGGAAATTTGCAGGACCCTCTGTGGGCAGCATGGCTGGGGCCGGGCAACTCACCAGAGCCAGCTGGGACGCTAACGTCCCAGTTTTGTGTGTCTGGAAGCCTGACCTCTCGGTGTCCAGGGTGGGCATGCAGGCGGGTGGCTGGCTTGGAGGGAAACGGGCAGGTCCCAGACAGGCAGGAGCGCCACGGTGCACACGCCCAGGAGACTGCCCGAGAATGGAGTCGGGGGCGGCATGAGGGGCCCGGGGAGTGGCTTCTGAAGACACTTCCTGCCCGGGATGGGGAAGAACCTGGAAGACTGGGCACACGGGAACCAGCAGAACCGGGATAGGGCGGCCCCCCAAGTCCACGGAGAAGAAAGTCTCCACAAAAAACAACCGGCATTGCCAGCAGCAGCACAAAGACCGAAAGGGCTGGGGAAGAAGAAGAGAGACAGATGTGGGCTTTTGGTGGCCCTTGGTGGCCTTGGGGGAGCCATCTCAATGAAGCGACTGGGGCCGGGGCTGGTAGCACGAGGTGAGGCCGGACCGGGGAGAAAGAGGTGAAGGTCAGAGCAGCGACTGCCTTGGAAGCTTGCCAAGAAGGAAGGGAAGGTGGTGTAGACGCGGTAGGACAGCCCGGGCAGGTGGGCAGGGGACGAATCCTGGGTGAGAGAGATCTGGTATGCCTGCGGGTAGACGGGGTAGAGCTGGTGAGTTGGCTGAGAGGCTGCGGTAACCAAGAGAGCCAGACAGGAGCAGGAGGGGTGGGCCAGGACGGCGGGTCTTCAGGGGGCTGAACGCGGGGAAAGGAGATTTTTCGGCTTTAATCTCTCAGCACAGCGGAAGGGAAGGTCACCTCCCAGGAGCTTGGGGGAAGGCTTGGAGCACGACCACGACAGAGAAGATTGGACAGTGGCTGAGAGCGGTGTAGACTCATCTACAAGAAGAGTCTGGACAGATGCTGAGCCGCCCAGAGCAGACACTCCCAACTCACGGCAGCCAGAGCTGCTGGGGGTGTGCTGGGCCTGTGGGTGGCCCTGGCATGACGGACTCCCAGGGCTGGAGTCGGGTGAGACATCACCGGATGGTTCGAGGAGGTGCTGTCTTTGTTACCCAGGGCCTCTGACCCCAGGGCACTGGTGCAGACTTAGCTGAGGCAGCAGTGATGGAAAATCACTACTCCCTGACAGCGGCCAGGGGAGGAGGCAGGCTGGGTGCCCGGTGGGTCGCCTGTGCTCTCGGAGTCCAGCCACAACCCCAGGCGGTGGGCGCAGAGCTGGTCTCGGGGATCGTGGGACTCTGACGGCCACCCACTGCCCTCCGGTATCCCGTACAACAGCCCGGCCTCTCACGGTGACATCACTCAGAGCCGAGGGTGAGGTGCAGCGGGGACGGCTGCCCCATGCCATGTCCCCACGTTTTGCCTCCTCCTCCTCCTCCAATTCCCTCTCGCTCTTGGCCTCACCCGATGGCCAGCGCACCTCTGTCTTGCACGGTTTCCAAGTCTGGCCCGGAAGGTCGAGTCCCTCGCGGGTCCCTGGAGGGCTGGGCTCTCCTCGGGCCTGGGAGGGTCATTTCCCGTTTCCGGACAGTCTACCCAGCGCACTCCCCTCCCCAGCACTCTTTCCTGCACCATTTCAGACCAGAGCTCACCCTTTCCTGGGGACCCCCGGGGCTTCGCCTGGACCCAGCGTGGGGACTTCAGGCACTCGGAGCCTCCCAACTCAGAAGGGCCCGAGTACAGCTCTGGCTGTGAAACCCCTGGCAGGTTCCCATTCCCCCACCCGAAAAGTCAGATAATACGACCATGCACTTCCCAGGATGATCGCGCAGGACTCAGCAGGACACTGTAAAGTGATCACTGTGCATCTCCAGAAATGCCGCCCGTCACAAGGATGGTGACTAGGAGTGCTATTCCTGCGGTGACCCCAGGCTTGGCTGTCTTCAGTGCAGAGGCTGAGCCAGCACAGGCAGGAGGCCTCCCTGCCCAACGTGCTCTAGCCTGGTCAGAGCAGGCTCTACCGGGACCCCGCAAGGGGCACTGAGGAGACAGGAGTCCCAGCCTGATCCCAAAAGAGGCAGCATCAGACTCTCGGGAAGACAGACTGGAAAGTGGACCAAGCTCCGTGGGGAGGGGCACTGGGAAGGAGCCACAGAGGACCCAAGAGAGGCCAGGAGGCACGGCAGGGCTTTAGAGCACGGACAGCACGCAGGCGGTGAGGCCTCCCCACCCCCCACGGTCACACGGCCTCCGTAAGTCAGAATGAAAGGCATGCGCCCGGCTATCAGCAATCTGCTAAACTCAAGAAGAAAGAGAGACCCTCCCAGCCTTCCACGGGACCACTAGGGCCTCCGTGCCCCTCTTCTAGTTCTGCTTGCACGCTCTCTCCCTCCGCCTTGTCTCACTCCTCCCTGTCTGTGCTCCTCCCTCTCTGTCTCTCTGCTCCTCTCCGTCCTTCTCTGGCCTCGCCCTGGCTCCCCCTCTGTGTCCGTCCGTCTGTCTCCTTGCACCCTGAAGTCCCACCATGGCGATGTGAGTTTATTGATTCCTGGGAGCTGGGGGACGCAGGAGGCAGGGCTGGGGTGCAGACTCAGGATGGAAATAGAAGGCTATAAATTATTTGTGACAGGAAAGCAATAGTGGCAGAGTGCTGAGCACAAGTCCTGTGTCACTATTAGATTCCTTTTAGCCTGATGACACTGTAAAAAAGGTTAAGTGTCTGCTGGAATCGTACACCTGGGGGGCCGGGGCAGCCTGGGAGCAGAACAAGCCACTGAGAGCAGGTATATCAATTCTCCAGGCCAATAATATTCCTCTCATTGATCGCCACGCAAAGTTCAAAAATCTCATTACAGCCAGGCAGACCGGGAACTTTTTACAAATCAATAGAATGATATAATGTATGTATACTTAGTACAAATGTATCTATTCATCTATCCATCCACCCATCCACGGGCCGCCTCAGGGTTTCCAAGTTAACCTACCCATCACATTATGTTGTGTTATGTATGAGATTATATTGCATTATATTATACGATAATAAATGGAGTCACAGACTCCCCCGAGGTGGAGACAAGGAGGAGTCCTGTTAGCATTGCAGTGACCTCAGACAGCTCACCTTGGGGGCGTGAGGTGGCCGTGACTAGGCTGGACGGGACTTCTAGGAACCGTGCTTCCTCAGCAGAGACTCCAGTAACACAAAAACAAATAAGCAAACAAACCAGAAAAACAAACAACAACAACAAAAAGCCCTGCTGTCTACTGAGTATCGACTATGTTCTAGGCATTTTTCTAAGTGCTTCAGGCAAAGAATTCACTTCATCAGCCGGGCTCAGTGGCTCAGCCTGTCATCCCGTGCCTTTGGGAGGCTGAAGTGAGTGGATTGCCTGAGCCTGCGGGTTCGAGACCCGCCTGGGCAGCGAGACCTCATCTCTACAATAAATCAAAAATGAGCCGGGCGTGGTAGCGCGCGCCTATAATTCCAGCTGCTCAGAAGGCTGAGGTGGAAGGATCGCCAGAGCCCAGTGGGTAGAGGCTGCGGTGGCCAGGAGCGGCCACTGTACTCCAGTCTGGGTGATGGAGTGAAACTCCAACTCAAGAAAAAAAAAAGAATTCACTTCATCCTCAACCTTTTGTAGATAAGGCTACCATAACTTACCCAAGGTCACCCACTTAATAAACAGCAAGTCTGGGATTTGAATTCAAGTGGATGGACGGCAGGGCATGCCCTTGACCACTACTAAGTCACAGTGCCTCCAGGAGAGAGACATGCAAAGCCCCAAATTCAAACCCCTGGATTCTGGGTCCAGCCTCTTATTCTGTTGTGCTCCAGAAACAAAAGGTAAGGTGCTCCCTGGATCTCAGTATACCACACTACAGAATGGAAAGAATCACAACCGCCAGGAACAGCTGCTGACAGTCTATCCACATAGGATCTCCAAGTATATCTCCATGGAGGCCTGTCTGGCTGCCTTAAACAGGCTTCCTCCCCAACTTCCAAATTATTTCCCAGAGTAACAAAAGTATTTCCCAGAGGAATCCGAACAAGCCTGTGCTATGACCAAGCTTTGGGCAGCCTGCTCTCAAGAGCAAGATATCAACTTCTGCATACACGTGTTATGTGCGTGTATCAATCAGCTTAAATCGCCAAGTAGTTGCATATACGTGTTGCGTACAGGTATAAACCAGTTGAAATCGTCCCAGAGTAGATCACCAGCTTTGGAGTTGTTGCAGAAAATATTTAGTCCCTGGTATGGGGAAAGTCTTTCCTGATTTAGTAAATCAGCTTAGATCAGCTTAAATCACCAAGTATCTGCATATATGTGTGACATTCATGTATCAGTCAGCTTAAATCTCCAAGTAACTGCATATACGTGTTACACATGGGTACAAATCAGCTTAAATCGTCCGAGGGTGGATCAGCAGAAACTTTGTAGTTGTTGCAGAAAGTATTTGGTCCCTGGTATGGGGAAAGTCTTTACCTGATTTGGTCAATCAAAGGAACTCTGGGGTAGAGGAAGTTTTGGACTAGGGGCCACTGAATCAGACAAGGGGTGATCAGGGTCTCTGCCGGTGACCTCAGGCTACCCAGGTACTATAATCTGGATCCTTCTAGAGAACAAAATGACATTTGCTTCAGCAGAGGATGCTCTGCCCGTGAGGCGAGACAGGGCATGGCTTTAACTTGGCTCTCTGAGAGCTGCCTGTACGAGGGCACATTCCTGGCAAGTCAGCAGCATAGACAACGGGGACTCTTCGCAGCAGAGCCTCGAGGGAGACGCCAGAGATGGTCCAGGAAACGTCCACCCTCCTGAAGACGGTCCCTGCGTCTGAGAACTCCCCTCCGTATGTTCCAGAACCAGGAGATGAAAATTGACTTCTTCTTCTGCGGGAACGCAAAGGCAGCAGCGTCCAGCCTGCAGGTGTCCTCACTGGTGGCTCCGAAGTGCTCAGCACACACCTGCGACCGGGGGCCTCAGGCTGCAGCATGGGCTGAGCTTAGGGACGACAGAGCCCAGTTTGCTCACATGCTTGGCGGGCTTCAGGGGGATGGTACACCCATGCCAGGCGGGGTTCCGTGCCCGAGAACGGCCGCAGGGGAGGGTCAGACCTGCAGGCAGGGTCTTCTGTCTGGACCGTGGCAGGCTGTAGCTGGAACACGCGGGGTCCCGGGTTCCCGTGTTCCTCCCAAAGGGGTCCAGAGCGCCTGCATCTTTTGCCGCCTCTCAGAAGTCATGACCCATCCTCAAGAAACGAGAGCCCTGCCAGAGAGCTTGCGGCAGGGTCTCTCCTTGAACTACTTGTATGGGAACCCCCTGGGGCCCTTTCTGAGTGCAAGGCCCCCGGTCCAACCTCAGACCTGAGTGTGAATGTCTGAACCTCTGATTTTTGAGGCAACTAGCTTAAGCCGGGGGGTGAGAAGACCCTCCTCTGGTCTTCTGGGGGCCCTTGAGAGAGTTGGGAGGAAGTCTTAGTGAGTCAAAGAAATCCCTTTGCGTTCCCCCATCAACCTCCACTTCCCTCCATCTGTTAATCCTGATTCCGACGGACAGTCACCAAAAGTCAAGAAGCCGTCAGTTCCGCTGTGGAAACTGAGGTACGGGGAAGGATCGCCGGAGCCCAGCGGGTCGAGGCTGCGGTGGCCGGGAGCGGCCACTGCGCTCCAGTCTGGGCGACAGAGTGAGACTCCAACTCAAAAAAAAAAGAAAAAGAAAAAGAATTCCAGAAGAGCTCTTGGTACCTTCCGGGATGCTCAGTTCCCAGCGGGCCCCTCCTGCAAGCTTCCTGCATCAACTCAGCCTTCCGAGACTGGCACCGAGGGCGCCCGTCCCCCGCCGCGTGTCCCCGGGGGCCCAGGCCGGAGGTGACTGACCAGGCTGGACGGGCCATGGGGCCGGCCCGAGGGGGCAGTCGTGCTGGTTCATATGATGAACGGTAAGCATATGGATTGATTTAGCTTCAAGGTACGCGTAGGTTTAAAATGAAGGGGCAACGTGTTTCACTAACCCTTTGGAAACCGGTCTGCGACTCGTGCCAAGCCCAGAGCGTGACCAGACTCACGTTGCTCGCCGCCGGCCTGCCGTCCTCTGCCGGCGCTTCCGGCTGGGGCCGGGGTCCCCCAGCTGTCCACCGTGGCCTGCCAGGGACGTTCCCGAGGCTCGAGGACTGCTCGCCCTGGGGGTAGCTGGTGCTGCTGTCGAGCCGCTTCCAGGACTGAGTCTCCCACTCTGCGCCTGTCTGTCCCTCCGGCCCACCACGGGCGAGCCCACCTCCCCTGCCAGCAGGAGGACACACCCCTCGCAGGGTACATGCAGGGTCCGCCAGCCTGGCCTTCTGCCCCCAGTCCTCCGCACCCTTCACCCAGTTATTCAAAACCAGCCTCTTGGCCTCCCTGCCTCCTCCGGAAAGAGAGTGCGGTGGCCAGGCCCTGCTGTCACCTCCTGTGACCCCCTCGGCCCGGTCTTCTAGACCTTCCCCGGCGGGGCTTCACCCCAGCTTTCACCCTCCTCTCTGTTCCTGTCCACTCAGGGCCTAGCCCAGAGAAATGCGTGTTCTTTCTATTCGGTCTGCACGGGGCCTCCGCTGGCCTCGGAGCCCTGTGGGGGCCCAGGCCACACTGACTTTTCTCACCACTGCCTTTCGTGCCTCACAACAGTGGCTGGCATCGGAGAACGATGAACTAGCCATGTGGTGAATTACTAACAAGTCACCAGTAACACAACCTTAGGGACACAGTGGGCCAACCGGCGCCAACGACCCACCAGGCAAAGCACTCTCCACAGATTATTCCAGGTAGCTCTCACAACTACCTGTGAAGAGGACCATCCCTGTTCTACGGATATGGAAGCAGAGACTTGGGGGAGGTTAGGCAACTTGCCCGAGCTCGCGTGGCTGCTAGGTAACAGAGCCAGGCTTTAAACCTGGGTGTCTCATCCCAGAACTCATGCTGCTAACCACTGGGTAGAATAAGCCAGTCACATCAAGAACAGATGGCAGTGGCCGGGCGTGGTGACTCCCAGCACTTTGGGAGGCCAAAGCGGTAGGATCCCTTGAGCCCACGAGTTCAAGACCAGCCTGGGCAACATACCAAGACCCCATCTTTAAAAAAAAAAAAAGAACAGAACAGGCGGTGGGATCTATGAGGGGTTAGGCCTGGAGAGAAGAGTTGAATATAGAAATAGTAAAAGCAATAACTGTCATTCACTTCTTAGTCACTCTATGACAGGGATTGCCATAAATGCATTTTCTCATTCAAACTCTACCACCCTGTCAAATAGACATCCTCTTTATTTTACCTAAGAGACAACAGAGAGGCTAAACACTGCCCCCCAGGACCACAGTGTCGTGTTGTGTGTTTGCTTTTAATTCTTTTCATTGACATATAATAATTGTGCATGTTTATGGGGCCAGGAGCCAGACTTTGGATCCAGACCTGTGACTTCAGCATCTAGGGGCTACACCATAGGGCTGACCTCCTCTCGAAGTGTCTGCATTAAATTCTGTGTTTATTGACTATTTGGACATGACTGAATTTCTCCTTCAGTCTTTTCACCTGGTTTGGACAACTGAGCTCATGCGCACGTAGGTGATTGACAGCAATGACTGTGGCTCTGACTCCAAACATGGCTGTCCTCTCACGTCATGGACCATGTGCCGTGTCCGTGCCACAAACAAGCCACAATTTTAGGCGAAGTGGCTACAGATGCCAGTGGATTTTATACGTACAGGTAGGTTTGGGGGGGTGGTGCAGGTTTTCCAAACCCGTTTCATCTTTCTACCTATCCATCCATCCATCCATCCATCTACCCACCCACGCCCCCATCCACAAACCACGCCCACGATTGCACGGCAACATCACATATGGATGCATTTCTCAGTTTCAAGAAATAATTTCTATGATTGGTGTGTCTTTATATTCAGGTCTGCTTCGATGCATTGATCCAAGGTTCAGAACGGTGGATCTATTTATCAAAACCCACTTCATGAATATCTGCCAAGTGATGCCTGTTCCTGTCCACCACGTAAACCTCAGTGAGGCTCCCACTGTCCCCTTCCCAGGGTGTCTGCGATGCTCACATCACACCGCATCTTTACAAGGGCCCATGGCTGGTATCGACGTGCAAAGTGTGCATCTGTGTACCTGTGTCTCTCTCTGTCTGTGGCCAAGATGAGGTGGGGGAGGGGTGCGGAAATGAGAGAATTATTAAATGCCAAGTGGATATGCAATACATTCCATTGATTTTATAAATTCCAACTTGTCTTCAGCCTCCTTCCATCCTTTATCCTGGGGGCATTGCAACAAAAACCTATTTTAAATACCTTTGCTTCCCCCACCCCCTCCCCAAAAAAGTGTCGATATTTTATTTGGATTTTTAACTTCGCTCCATAACAGTTGTTTGACCTCCTGACTCATGCGAGCCACATAAATTCTGGGACTTTATTCAGGAGCCATGTTCCTGCTATTGAATAAGCAATTTGGGAGGGTGAATTAATGACTTGTGTTGTGCTGGAAAGTCCCTGAAGAAATATTAAAATTGCTTGCAGACTGAATCGATACTCAGTGAACACCCAGCAAGAGGGCTCAGGCTTGGGGAACGGCCGCAGAAGGCAGGGCCGGAGTGGGGGGGGAGAAAGGGGAATTCCTGCACCCAGCTTGGCGAGCCCCCCCCGCCTTTCCCACCATCCCTGGAGCTGTGTCATTTGCAGGAACAGCGAAGCCTTATTAAGCCCCAACTGGGACCGAGCTGAACTGTCCTGTCTCGGGAAGCAGGCTCAGGGGACAGTTTACTCTCTCACTGGCAATGAGAGCCCCAGGGCCTTGGAGGTGATGATCTGGACACATCCACCTGCTGGGGAAGTGGGGTGGTGACGCGACCTGGCAGGCTGCCCTGTGCTTGGGAGGGCGGCGGTTGGCGAGGGTGGTTCTCTGCCGGGTGTGCAGAGGGTTGGGCGCTGCGGGCTCCGTCCCTGTGTGTGTGTGAGCGGTGTTTCCTCTCACTCAAGCGGCCACATGGTTTCCGCCTGGCTGTACCTGGGGGAGGGAGGGTTTGAATCGTGTTGGGTGTTACCGGGTATTGCACGGTGCCCACACCCGGGACTGGCCTCAGGTTTGTCACTCGCTGTTTTGCAGTATTGTATGGAGGTGACTGCACTTTGTGTAACACCGAGCTGAAGGAATTTGAGCATTGTTCGGTGGCGGTATCTGTGTTTCTGCTTTGAGTTATTGTGTACATTGATCATATCAGCATGTTTCTCCCCCAGTGTACGTCTCAGGGATTAGGTGAATGGGTGTCTCCTTGGTGATGCGGGTTGAGTAATGGCGCTGGGTCTGGGTGGCGGGCATGATTCGGTAATTGCTTTAATTGCCTTTTCCGTGTGGCTGCGGGTGGGAGGGCGCGTCCTTGTGCTTTCTGAGGTCCCTCCGGCCTAGTCACTTGTACGGCTGCTTTTCAGAAGGAAGGTTCTAGAGATCAGGACAAGTCTTTGCTTGATCAGATATACAATCCTATTCTTCCCCGGCCCTGGCACCACGCACCCCGCGACGGCCTGACTCGGAGAGCAAAGCCCGCATGCCAGACCCTGGATCCCCAGAGCAGGACGGAAGGGGGTGACCTTCAGATCCCAATGGGAACAGCAGCATGAGCTCTAGTTCCAAGGATCCCCACCCCACTCCACTCTGTGGCTCTGGCCGTCGGTATCGTCTTCCCTTGTGGTATCCCCAGCTGATGCAGCCCGGCGCTGAGGGACACACACTGGGTGTGACCACCGACCGGGGCGCAGGGTCCCTGTTCTGAGCTTGTAGGCAAATGTATGAATACACAGCTGCTGTGAGACTGTAGAAGACAGTCTCTGCATCCTCGGGTCCACACACACACATACACAAAATAAAAAATAAAAAAATTAGCCGGGTGTGGTGGCGCACATTCCTGCAGTCCCAGCTACTCGGGCGGCTGAGGCGGGAGGATTGCCGAAGCTGCGGCGACCCGTGATTGTGCTACTGCACAATGACGGAGTGAGATCCTGACTCAAAAAACAGAAACAAAGTAGGTCTGAAGTATGGCGTCATGGGTGAGCACATGGGTGTCGGAGCCAGTATTGCATGGGTTCAAATCCCAGCCCTGCTACTTAGCCTGTGACCTTGAGTAAGTTACTTAACTCCTCGTTCCCTCATCTACAAGCAATCATCCAAAGCCCTATGGGGTTGTTTATGATGCTTAAATCAATTAGCACGTGGCACATGCTTAGAACAGTTTCTGCTGCAGTGCGTAACCCGCCGGCTACTAAGTCGATGATGATGAACACGGGGCTTCCGAAGCAAAGGGGCCAGGAGAGCGGCTGTGTGTGTGCACAGCCATGTCCACGCGTGTACTAACGTACATAAATTCCAAGATTTAAATTGAGTGGTGTGTGCGTGCGAGTGCGTCTTAAGCAGAGAAGTACAAAAACTGCAGTCAGGGAACATGAGCAGGGGAAGTTCTCCTGGCTGTCCTGGTCCCTCTGGGCAGGGGCAGAGGCTGGGTTTGAGAGCTCACCACGGCTCATCTCCACCCAGAGAGTGGTGTCCAGCCCTGCAGGATGGCTGGCGGCCCTTGATGTATCTTTAAGAAACATTTAAGGGTGAGTGAGTGCTCAGGATCCTCATTTAGCTCACTCAAAATATTTACTTTCTAGGCCGCGCGTGGTGGCTCATGCCTGTAATCCCAGCACTTTGGGAGCCTGACGCAGGAGGATTGCTTGAGCCCAGGGGTTCGAGACCGGTTTAGTAGACAACATAGCCAGACCTCATCTCTACAACAAATCAGAAATTAGCTGGAAGTGGGGGCGCATGTCTATAGTCCTGGCCACTCAAGATACCGAGGTGAAAGGATCGCCTGAGCCCGGGAGGTTGAGGCTGCCGTGAGCCGTGATGGTTGTGATCGTGCCGCTGCTCTCCAGCCTGAACGGCAGTGTGAGATCCCAACTTAAAAAAAAAATTTTTACGGCTGGGCTTGGTGGCTCAGCCTGTAACCCCAGCACTGTGGGAGGCCGAGGAGAGTGGACTGCCTGAGCCTGCGGGCTTGAGACCAGCCCAGGCAACGTGGTGAGACCTCATCTCTACAATAAATCAAAAAATTAGCCAAGTGTGGTAGTGTGCACCTGTAGTTCTGCTACCTGGAAGGCTGAGGCGGAAGGATCTCCAGAGCCTGGCAGGTTGACGCTGGAGTGGCTGTGAGTGTGCCACGGCACTCCAGCCTGGGTGACAGAGTGAGACTCCAACTCAAAAAAAAAATTTTTTTTTCATTTCTAATTTTAAAAATTAGAACCTTGGCAGAGTGTGGTAACTCATGTTTGTAATCCCAACAATGTGGGAGGCCAAGACTGGAGAATCAGTTGAAGCCAGGAGTTTAAGACCAGCCTGGGCAACACAATGAGACCCCATTTCTAGAAAGAAAGAGAGAGAGAGAGAGAGAGAGAGAGAGAGAAAGAAAGACAGACTAAAAATCAGGACCTTTGCCAGTTAACAGGTATACGGGAGGATTGGTAGAATCCAGGCATGACATTTGAGAATGAGACAGGGGTGGGAAAGGTGCCAGCCAGGCGACGGCTCAGGCATGAGGGCAGGGGGCCCGTGGCATCCAGGGAGCTGAGCTTGGCCACCCCACCTTGCAAAAGGGGCAGGGGAGCCGGAGGTGGAACGGGACCCACCTTGTTCTCCTTCTGTGGGACTCCCACGAAAGCGGGAAGGGCCGCTGGGATTTGGGAGACTGTCACTGGTGCTCCTTGCCAGCCAGAGAACAAGGAGAGCTTAGGGCTGTCCGGGTGCCGGAAGCCCTGGCACCAAACAGGTGAAGCCCAAAGCCAACTGCTTCCCCGAACAACGTTCTTAAAGCCTTTGACCCCTCGGCAACGGGAATGACGCCACCACTCTGTGACTCGGAACACCCACCCACGCCAGGCAAGAGCCAGCCTGGCTTGAGTTCGTCAAGTTGCCACTCACCTCTCCCCTCCTCTTTCTCCTACTCCTTCCCCCTCCTCTGTTTACTTCCCTTCCTCCCCCCTCTATGACATTTAAGAACCAGTGGGACCCTTCAAACCCATCAAATAGGGATTTTTTCCCCCACCACCATTTCATCTTATCTTTCAAAAAAAGACGACAAAAGGCAAAGCACCACAACCCATGAAATGCCATGAAGCCCAGAAAATGCCAGCCTTCCGTTCCTCAAGCAAGAGCAAGGCTCATCCCAGAAGAGTGTGTGGTTATCCGAAGTCCACACACACTCACACACACACGCACGCACACACACGCAGGCACACGCATGCACACATGACCACAACGGTTGAGCTCTCAAAGTAGCCAAAGGGGGCAATTATCTGACTAATTCTGTCTGATGGCCAGATAACGGCGCCACAGAACAACTTTTTTTTCCTGGAATGTGCTGAGTAGGCCCTCGTCTGGAACCCCACTGGGCTCAAACCCCCGTAGCCCTCACTGGCATTCATGACACACAGTCCTGTCCACAGAACATCCTTTTGGCTTTTAGAGTTTTTTTTTTTTATTTAAAACAGCATCAGTGTTTGAACACATGCACCCCAGAAGGCACACACATCGACACGGATACCTGATAGGAAATACAGACTCGATGGTTGCCATGGCAATAATAATAACCAGCATTAACTGAGCCTATACTATCTTCCAGATGCAGTTCTGAGCAGGTTTATGCGGACTTGCTCACTTAACCCTCATAAGAACTCGAGAGAGCTATGCGGCTATCCCCACATTCCATGAGTGGGGAAATGGGGGTCCGGAGAGGACACAGATTGACCCATGACCATGTGGCCGGTAGGCAGAGGGGCCAGCTTCAAACCTCGGCAGTCCCACCCGAAGCCTGTTTTCTATACCACAAGGCTTTATAGGAACAGCCTGACACACAGTAGGCGCTTAGCAAAACCCGAACGGATGAGTGGGAAAATAGATGAATGGAAGGCCACATCTACTGAGAACGTGACACTCTCCCTTAGGACAGCAAAGTGGACTTGCTTATGGAAACCAGGCCCAGAGGACCGCGTGAGCTTATCTGGACGAAGCCATCTGCCCTCCCAGCCAACTTTCAGGGGCAGGACGGGATCCTCAGCAGAGCTGTTCTCATACCCCTGCCCTGATGGCCAGCTCTCCCTGCAACTCAGGGCTGCCCCTTCTAGACCAGAAACCACACTCAGATGCACCCAAGGTGCCTTCCAGCCACCATACTTTGTTTCCCGGAACGTTTTTCTCTGAACACAGGTTTTTCCCAGTGTGTTGATGCCGTGTCTGGATAGAAACTGAGAAATTCAACCACGACGTGAGCATTTCTACATTGCGGGTCCCTGGCGTCACACCAACAGCTTTAGAGACGCCTGACCAGAGCTTTCTGTTTCCACCTGGATGTTTGGGAGTCGCCAAGGTCATTCACCTGTGGAACAGTGAGCGCTACGCATTTGCAAGAGGCGGAAGTGAACACGAAACCGGAAACGGACGCCCCAGAACAAAGCAGACCGAAGGGGACGGGAGGCAGCTACTGACAAAACCAGCCCATGGGCTTGGAGATCCGTGAGAGGGTGGGTCAGCTCCCGAGGGCCTCCCGGGCTCACCAGCCTCACAAGACTGCACCCTCACCAGTCTGCATGGCTGCACCGAGCCGGAGCCCTGTGTGGAGGAGCCATGGGTCAGTCTGAGCCCAGCACAGAGGGCAGCTGCCAGTGGCATGACCTCCCCACCTTCTCCAGTGTGAGCACCCTACTCCAGTGTGAGCACCCCCGACGGGAGCACCCACCCCCAACGTGAGCATCCCACCCCCGGTGGAGCACCCCCGCCCCCGACATGAGCATTCTTGCCCCTGGTGTGAGCACCTCACCCCCAGCCTGAGCATCCCACTCTGGCGTGAGCGCCCCACCCCCGGCGTGAGCAACCCCTTCCCAGTGTGAGCACCTCCCCACTGGGAAGCCCACGGGCTGTGCACCCCGCACTCCTGCATGTTGCCAGTCCAAGCCATAGACTGCAGAGCCTCCTTGCGATGGTGCGTGCACCTTATGGTGATCGAGTGCACTGCCCTTCCTGGTTTCTCCCGCTTTCCCTCCCTCTCTACTTTTTTTTTTTTTTGAGTTGAGTCTCACT
>NW_007098018.1:3760-14312 GCF_000164805.1 Carlito syrichta | reverse complement strand
GTCTCGAACCCCCGGGCTCAGGCAATCCACTCACCTCAGCCTCCCAAAGGCGCGGGATGACAGGCTGAGCCACCGAGCCCGGCCCTCTCTACTTTTTAATGCTACTTCCAACTTCCCCATCCACAGAGAAGCTCGGCTTGCTCTCAGCGGCTCCAGCCACTGCCCTCAGGGTCTCTCTTACCCAGGCTTCTCTCCCCTTGACTTAAGCTGTGCTTTAGTAAGGAGGAACTTGGGGTCATCTGTTCCAGAGCACACGGGCTGACCCCTTTTATCAAAGGGATCACGCCCCCAAGGGCCCCCTCGAGGGACCTTGGCTTCCCCTGCTGAGCTGTCCCCCCTGCGTGCGTGAGTGCACACGGCCCTCTGCGGCCACGGCCACGCTTCACTGCCCCGCGTCAATGCCGCTCAGCACCGCCAGGAAGAGCCCAGGGAAGCCATGGCGTGGATGCAGCTGACCCTTCACGGCTGGGGTAAGTCCAGACCCGGGCCCTCCCTGTCCACGGCCACTCGGTTCTTTTGAGGGCAGGCTTGCAGGAGCCCGGCCCGGCTGCTTCCTCCAAACCCGGCCTACAGGCACGCCTCGACCAGGAGCAGAGGGGCGGCTGAGATGGCATCAGTCACAAGCATCCTCCCCAGCTCCCAGAGGCGTGAGTTGGCGGGGACAAGGCTGAGGATACAGGACCATGCCCCCTCCGTTCCTGTGGCATCTGGTGTCTTCCTCTTCTCTTCCACTGTTTCCACACCTCCTCCCCATCTCCATTCTACTTGACCTTGAACTACGGCCTCTCCCTTCACACAGGAGCCTGTCGCAAGGGCAAGGGCGGCAGTCCCTCCGAAGCAGCAGACCCCTGGCCCGACAGGCCTGGAGACCCGCAGCCAGCGGGGCCAGCCCATCCCTCCGCACCCGGAAATAAATCCCATTGCATTTGCATTTTAATTTTCCACATAAACAAAGGCCCAGAGTACTCGCTTGGGCTGCATCACCGGCCGAATTTAATTAGAAATGAAAAGTTTATAGGGCCCTCTTTAATGCGATTAATGCTCAGTTAACATTTATCACATTCACACGCTGCAGTCGGCTTTTCAGAGCAGCCACGGGCCATGAAATGAATCTCCCTCAACTTTTTTTGTGCCCGTCCTGGGAGGTCATCTCCTAAGGAGTCTATGTGGCTTCCCAGGATGTCTCCCTGGGGCCACCTTGGTCCTCATGGCCAAGTTCAGGGGAAGCGAAGGGGGTGAAAGTGAGGGTAAGCACGGTTCCTAGGAGGTGTTGGATCCCGACCAGGCCTGCACCCTCTGTGGAGAATTAAGTGCTTAGCCCCATGGACTGGCTAAAAGTTTCAGGACCTCTTCCTAACAGTGAAAAAGACCACTCCGCTGGCGTGGTGGCACACATCTATGATCTCAGCACTTTGGGAGGCGGAGGCAAGAGGATTGCCTGAACCCCAGTTTGAAACCAGCCTGGACAACATAGCGAGACCTCGTCTCTACAAAGAGAATTTAAAAACTAGCCAGGTGTGGTGGTGTGCACCTGTCGTCCCAGCTGCTCGGGAGACTGAGGAGAGAGGACTGCTTGAGCCCAGGAGTCTGAGGCTGTGGTAAGCAGTGATCGTGCCACTACATTCGGTCTGGGTTGACAGAGGGGAACTTCCAACTCAAGGAAAAAAAGGTCTCCCCCACAAGATGGCCCATTTATGTGGTCAAAACCCAGGCCTCGGCGGGGGCTAGCCGGTGTCATCACACCTGGCCCTCCCTCCTCCTGCCCGCTGCAGTCTCTCCTGCACCTGTCTTCCCCTCTCAGCAGGACTCTGTCAGGCTCTCCCCCCAGGACCACAGTGACTGATGTGAGGAGCCCAAGTCCCATCCCGGCAGACCCCCTTAACTCAGGCCCGCCAGACTCCAGACAGCCACAGCCCCTTGAAGGCCGCCGGCCCTGGTGTCAGCTGCTTAGAGAAGCTGGCGGAACGGGAAACATAAAACCACCACGGGTCCCTGGAGGAAGGATGGCCTTTCTTATCTCATCAGATTCTCTTCACCCTTCGATCAGAGTCTACTGAGATTGGCCCCCTCACCCAGACCAGCTCACCCAAGCAACGAGGCAGAGGAGGGCCACGGCCGCTCTGTAGACGGCCGGGGAGACGGCCGTCTGGGCCTCTGTCCCCACGCAAACGCGTGCTCTCGCAGCAGGCGTCAGCAGATACGGCAACTGCCACCGGTGCGATGACACACACGCGCCTCCCCAGCATCACGCACACCTGGACGCACACATCTCGGGAGCAGACACCCTGTTCATGGGCACGCTTGTCCCTGACGCGCACATGCACACGCACCACATGTGTAAGGCACCCCGTGAACCGCTCTAGACCCCACTCTCAGACCCGGCAAGGCGCCCACTGTCATTCCACCCTGCGCTCTCCAGAGAGTCTTCGCTGACACCTGCATGGGCACGCTGTCCACGCCGTGGCAGGAACTTTCCCAGACCTTTAGCCAGAAGCTTTCTGGCTAGCAGACGAGCTCCCAGCTTGACAAGACTGACCCCCTCCCAGAGCTCCCCAGTTCACCAGGGCCGCCAGACACTTCCCAGGGGTGGGAAGCCAGGCTGGACTGGACATGGGCACACAAGCTCTCTTCCGAGCAGAGCTACAGGGGCCGCAGCACATGTGGGCACTGCTGCCTGCCTCCGGGATGGGACGGAGGGTCCCAGGCCGTGGCTGGGTGAGGGTCGCCTCCCTGCTCACTTCATGGGCTGTCGGGCAGACAGGCAAACGCTGCCTGCAGCCTCCTGGTCTCCTTCAGCTCCCTCCACCTGCTGCCAGGTGTGGGCGGGCAAGAGGGAGTGAGGACAGGTGCTTGCCTGGTGCCGCTCCCACCACTCGGGCTCTGGGCCATCTTCTTTCTCTCCCGCCCCTCCTGCCGCCCGCCTTAAGCCCTTCCTCTCTGACATCTGGACTCCCCTGTGCTCGCGAGATGAGCACAGTGCCCCAGCCTGTGCCCTGCCCCCTGCCCCGAGAAGCCACCCTCTGTCCTCTGGCCTGTTCTGTGCCCACTGCAGAGGGACGTCACCGCAACTCTAGCAGGACTCAGGTGGCAGAGGGGTCACCCAGAACAAAGCAGCCACAGGCTCTGGGCGGAGGAGCTCTGATCTGGAGCCCAAGTGGGAGATCTCCCCCTCTTCTCCTGGCCATCCTCCCATGCCCCCCTCCACCACGAGTCACGTGTGTTCTGTGGCCGGCACGGAGTTTGAGAAACCCCGTCTCCCTGCGCCACACCTGCAGGCGAGCAGTGTGCTCAGCTCTGCCGGTCCAGCTCTGGTCACCCTCCGTACCATCTCCCGTGGCCTCTCCCATGTGCCCTGGCTGCCAGGGCTCGAGGGCACATGTGCTCTGACCTGCAGCCACAAAGCCTCTCCACCACTGCCCTTGGCAGACACCAGGCTGGACTTCTGGGCACGTTTCTTCCCCCATGTCTCTGCAATAAACCTGACCCTCCCTGGGACAAGATGCCACCTGACCTCTCTCCTTCCTGCCTTTCTCTGGGAAAAACAACAGTCTTCTCATCATATTATCTCTCAAAACATAGACAGGGCCCCACTGCCCCGGGGGGTGGAGGGTGCGCCGAGAAGGGGCCAGCCCCACCCCCTCCCGTCTCCCTCCCTCCCACACGCCTTCCTGCATCACATGGGTTCCCAGGCCAGGGCCTGCTCCCTCTCCTCCAGGGCCAGCCCATGCTCCTCCTGCTTCCCGGATCCCCGACAGCCCTCGCAGGAGGCCCCAGGTGTCTGCGGGCTCGCCTCGCCTGGACCCCAAGCCTCCCAGGGGCCAGCTGTGTGTTTCCCATACACGGTCAGCCTCTTCCTCATGTTCCAGAACCTGGAGTACTGGAAGGATTTCGGGGCTGGGGCTGGGGCCTGGCTTGGGGTGGCTGGACCGCAGCTCCGAGGAAGGGCTGTGCCGGGAAGAGCGTCGCCGTGGCTGCGTGCTCAGCGGGTCCCTCGCCAACCCTTCGCCTGGGTGGGACTCAAGCATCGGCGAGATGGGCCGCTGGCCACACAGCTCCGTGGCGGGGACGGCATCACGGCCGCAAAGCCCCTCTTACAGAGGGCCAGCTGGACTGTCGTGTCAGGACAGAAGTAAGTGAGGGAAAACTGGGCTCACATTCGCCTAGATGATGACACACAGACTCTTGAGCCCAGGCCCGGGACTGCTGTTGCCCAAGCCATGAGCTCGTGGCTGCCTCTCTGGTCAGGCTGACGGCCCAGGTGAAGGGGCCTGGCCTTGGCCTGTGACCACAGGGCACGCCTTGGGGCCCTCCTCCCTTCCCCCCCCCCTTGGCCTCAGAGTCCCTGCCCCTAAGAGTACGCCAGGTGGCCACACACAAATCCAGACACCCAGAAGACGTCAACCCCTGCACCTGTCAACATCATGACCACGTCCTGGCTTGCCTTTCGAGCAACAAAACAAATCCCTTGTCCCACAGGAGGAAACACCTCACCAGTGTGCTGTGGCCGAGGGACACACCCAGGCAACCCGAGGGCTCCCCTGTCTGCTACTTCCCTTGCTATCTGGGTGCAGGCTGTGGGCACCACTAGCCACGCCTCGGAGCTCGGGGCCCTACCCCAACTCTGGACTCACCCGCGTGGCTGGGGGCTGCACCTGTGGCTGCTTTCCCTGCAAGAATCTGAGCTTGGACACCCAGCTCAGCGGGTGGGAGACAGGAGACACAGCGAGACCCGGAGGCCTGCCAGGGCGCGTTCTCGCAAAGAGCAGGAGGTGGCCCGGGAACTCTTCCCAGCACACAGATGCCCCTTGACTCGCCATGGGGTTACATCTCGACACACCCGCCGTAAGCCGAAAACATCACGCGTCAGAGTGGCACGTGGTCCATCAAAGGCACAGAAACTCCAAGCTCAGCTCGGCCTACCTCAGACAGGCTCGGAGCACACACACCAGCCCACCGCCGGGCGATACCCCCTCACGCAAAGCCTGTTGTATAACCAAGTGTTGACCATCCCGTGCCCACGTTCTTGAAGGCTGTCCTGGAAGTGAGGAACAGAACGGTCGGGTGGCTCGGAGAGCAGTTTCCACTGAACGTGCGTTGCTTCTGCACCATCGTCAAGTGGAAAATTCTCAAGCCATGCCACCACCTGCTAGGGACCGTCTGTACACCTTTGCCTCTTGATATGAGAACTCCAACTCCGGGTACAAGCAAGGAGGGCTGGGGACAAGCCTGGGCTCAGAGGGGTGACGCTGCCATCAGTGGAAGCTGGAGATCAAGAGGCTGGGTGGCAACGGGGCCCTGGCAGAAGGTGCCCGTCCCAGCCGCCCATGAGAAGACGCCACACAGGCTCATCGGGGGCCCCCTTTCCAGGGCACAGGCTCTGGGTGGGTGTGACAGACCTCCTGCTCCAGCCACAGCTGTCGCTGTCTTCCCCTGGAAGCTGTCCTCTTCTGGTCCCACGCGCATGCTGTCACCCCTGGGTCTACTGTGCACAGGAAGCTCCTGGCGCCAACACACCCGCAAAGCGATGACTGTCCCCTGCCGCATCTCCACTTGCTCCCTAACCCCTGTCCCCCAGCCCGGCCAGTCTCCCCTGGGCTAATCCCCCCGTGGCCCCTCTATTGAACTGTTGTGTTGTCCGTTTCCCTATGACAAGGGCTCTGGTTACAGAGTTATTGATTGGTTTCCATGCAGACAGATGGGCCCTTCCCGGGCTCCTGTCAAAGTCCGCGGCTGTGTGGGCTGATTGTTGGCTCTCGGGTGTAGGATTGCACCGGAGACCACCCTCCACGCGGCCCCGGCGCCCAGGCCAAGAGCGGCAACAGATGAGACAGCCGAGCGATGATAAAAGCCATCGAGTGGGTGACCTGGGCGGGCGCGAGGTGGATGCCACTTCCTATTTGATGTGATTGCCTGGTTGAGATCTCAGGACAGTTGGGACGCTACTTATCTACTCATTTGGGGTTGTCCCCCCGCCTTGGCGCCTTTGCATCACCTTGCAAAGCCCAACTGGAGCTGCCGTTGGCCCCAGCCCCTCCTGTCTGCCCCTTCTTGACGAACGCGGAGCCCGGCCAGTGCTTTCCCTGAAAACTGCTTTGTGGCCTGAACATGCACCGAACCAGCCAGCGGGGAGACAGTCGGACTGACGGCTCCGCTGGCCAGGAAACCCAGTCCAAAATGACTGAGGAACAAGAAGAGCTTCTCGGGAGGCCATCCAGCCATTTGGGGGAATGAGAGTCTCACTGGCTAGGCCCGCTCCCAAGGTTATCCCGATACTTGCCTTGGCAGCAGGGACCAGACAGAGAGAAACTGGCGTGGCTGCCAGCATGCGGGCCCAGCCTGCTGGGCTCAGGCCACCGAGGGCCGTCCCTGTCCTCGTGCCTCCCACTCCCCTGAAGGTGGAAGGCCTATCCTTCACTCTCCGGTTCGCCCTGGCCCTTCGCCACGAGACTAGCAGCCTTGACCACCAAGCAGCCGCAAGGGCACGGAGACCGGGCCGGCAGCACTGCCCGGCCCAGCTTCCTGCCGAGCCAGATCCAAGATCAAACAGGCAACATTCTGGAGCCCGAGTTTCAGACAGGGAGGAACAGCCCCAGCCCTGAACACGTCTTCCCCATCCCCCTGGCCGGGGCCGGTGGCTCCCTGCCCGTCCTGCCCATAGATTAGAAAGGCCTTTGAATGAACACCTGGCAGGCCCCGCACCTGCAGCCAGACCCCTGGCAGAGGACACAGGGGGCACCCGCATAACCCAGGACGGGATTCTGCAACACCCCGCTGGGCCACAGCCTTCTGGAAGTGCAGTCTGCCCTTGCTGGGAGAATGTGTGCGCTTGGAGCCACACAGGCTGAGGGGCATGGGTGGGTGGTGGGTGACCAGTGACATGCGGACTCTGGCAGAGGCCACCCCAGAGACCTAGGGGCAGGGAGTGCCCTGACCTCCAAGGGTGTCGGGCTCCCCTGGCCATGCCCTCACTGTCAACGCCTTCCAAAAGTGCACCCTTGCGGGATCTCCGGTGACCCGAGATGCTCCCTGCAGTTGGCACCTGCTCTCTCAAAGGAGCTGTGTTCCCTGCCCAGACCAGCAGCCCAGGCAGAGCTGGGTGCGTCATCAGGAAAATCCTTCCCGCCTGGTCAACCGCTTGGCCACGGAGCCAGGCGCCTTCCCCTCCTGGTGACACAGGTCTCCCTCCACCTTTCCCCCCTCGGGCCATTCCCCACACCAGGTTTCAGTCCAAAGCCACCTGTTCATCAACCGTCGCCCTTGACAGAGGCCGGGAACGAGGTGAAGAGCCGGCAGCCCCATGCTCAGCGACCAGGAACCCGGTATTTAGAAGCAGTCAGATAAATCCCACATGCTAAGCAGCCCCTCGGCCCTCGGGATTGTTGACCGTGGTCTCTGGGCATGGGGAGGCCTTCCTAGCCCAATCCTTGGGCTCAGAGGGACTCCCGCAGGCTTCGCTAATGGGGGATGAGGGCCGGATGGCCAAACCTTCATCACCACAGGATCAGATGCCAAAACCGCCAGGAAAGCACGAAAAGCAACTTGGCTTACAAGCCTCACAGCATCTTTCAAGGGCAGTGGCCGCATGTGGTCAGGGAGGAGGGAATGAGAGCCTTTGGCGCAGGCGGGTGGGCACGTGTGGCCGTCCTGCCGACCCCCGGCTGGTGCACGTCCTCCCCCTCGGCTGTGGCAAAAGACCCTGCCTAGGGACACGTCACCAGCAAAAAGCGCCAGACCCAGAAGCCACCGCCCCCAACACATCACGCTTTTCTGCACAGAGGAAAAACCCCAGGTTCTTCCTCCACGAGCGAGAATTCCCGAAACGGAGAGGACCAGGCTCCCAACACAACCAGCCGCAGAGACGCTGCCTGTCAGCACAGGCTCCGGGGTGCCACAACCCATCCCAGAGAAGCCCCCCGCCGACTTCAGAGCCAAGCACCCACAGGGCGAAAGGTGGGGTATGTGGCACCCTGAGCCTTCCCCCGGTCCCCACTCGGCAGCCCCCAGAATCCATCCCAAAATAGGAACGCTGGGAGGACAGCCTGCCTGGCCCTGGATGACAAAGTGAGCTGTGACGCCCAGCTGCAGGGCAAGGGTGCTGCCCGGGCTGTGGGTGGCTACCAGCTCCTCTCTCCCTCCTCCTGCCCACCTCCGCCGACTCCTGCTGGCGGACGGCTGTGGCCCCACACCCGGAGGAAGCCCAGCGCCCCTCGGGTGACAGGGCTCTGAGCCGGGGAGGTCCTGCTGCTGTGGGAGCTCCAAGCCATGGTTGGTCCTTCTCCACTCCTACGCCGCTCCGGCTCTGTCCTCATCCCGGTGGGGCACCCCCAGGCTTCCAGAGCCTGAGCCTGGCGTCGCCTGTGCCCAGCTCTCCACGCTTTTCAGAATCAAAGCATTCCCAAACTGGGACCGGAGCCAGCTTCCAAAATCATGTCTGCCAGGGGCGGGGGAGGTGTATGTTGGGGACGGGGCCACCACACCTGCCATGTTGCCCACTCCGCTGCCCCATCCAGGAGAAGCCAACGGCCTTGACCCTGCCTGGCTTGGTGCCTCCAAAGCCTTGCAAACCCAGTTACTGACAACAAGCATTTCTCTCCAGCATTCTCCAGAACACCACGGCTCCGTCCAGCGACACACTCTGGGCCCCGGCTGTCTCCCTCCCAGAACCTCAGTCCCAGCTCACTCCCAAGAGCTGCCAGCCACGGGGCTGAGTTTCAGACTGGTTCCAGAACAAGGCTGCAGCCCCTTCCCCTCCCAACTGCCAAGCCAGCCTCAGCCCCAGCCCCAAGCCTCCTGGCCTCCTCCCCGGGCTTTTAAATGCAAAGGGCTCCTTCCTCCCCCAACCACCCAGGCCTGGTTCCAGCTCTGTGGGAAGGTATCTGAATGTCAAATCGCTGGGCTTTCAATACCTGGCTGGGCCAGGCCCAGGGAGCTGAGGGTTTTCAGAGGGTGTATAATTAGCTGATCAGTATTATGTTACCCTGTTCATAACTGAATAACCATTTTAATACAGATGGCACACACCGGGATAATTCCTGGGGTCGCCTCGCCGTACGTTACAGCACAAGTGTGGCAGAGGGAATCTTCTTTAGCCAAGGTACATTCTACCAGCTAATTTTACCTGCTGTTTTCAGGATGATTTGGGATAATTCCATACCATTTGCAAAATATTAAAAAAAAAAAACCTTGCTATGTGGCGCTCATTTCAGAATAAGGCACCATCTGAATTATTAGTTGTCCTGATAATGAGCCTCGGAAGAGTTCAAAGAATAACAGAGGTGTGAAGCCCTTAGTCCTCCTGGTGGGGGTGGGGGTGGGGGTGGGGCCGCTTAAGCTGGGGTGGGGGTGCAAGACATCTGAGTCTTGCTTCTGACTGGAGTGTGACTTGTGCGGGGTCTCTGTGTACCACTGTCAGGCCACACACTTCTGTCATCCTGAAGCCAGCCCGGGTAGCCGGGGCTCCCCGGCCAGGCCGCTAGCCGAGCCATGCGTGCACGGAATGTGCACACGTGTTCTCCCGGAGCACACCCTGGAGGGGTTTGGAGTCTGGGAGACCTCACTGTCCTGCATGTCACGCCGACTCTGGCCTGTACCGTCCCCACTTGCGCAAAAGACTTCAGCCTGGAGACAGGCACCCGAGGGGGTTGGGGGCATCCTTTCCCAAGGCTGAGTCTCAGGGTCTGGGGCTCTCCCGCCCTGCCTGGCACCCCAGTCCCTGTCTGGCTCGCCTGCCCCTGCCAGGTGCTGGCTGGTGGTTGGCGGTGCCGGTGCCCTGGGGCCGGAAACGTGTGTGGAGCTGGCTAGCGAGGCCTGGGCTCCTGGGAGCAAGCTTTGTGGGAGCTGGCCCGGAGGGAGGAGGACTGGGCTCCTGGGAGCAAGCTTTGTGGGAGCTGGCCCGGAGGGCGGAGGAGCCAGGACCGCGGCCGCCCGGGAAGGGAGCGCGCCTTTAGAAAGGGAAGTCTGTTAGGAGGCGGTGAATAGACGCTGGTCATTTTAAAGGCTCGGGCTGCTGGCGGTGATTGTCTCTAGATTCCGAGGCGCCTAATCTTGGAGTCTTAATTACCACAAACACTTGGATCCCTTTCCAGGTCGCAGGCAGAAGCCCGGCAGGGAATACGCAGCCCTGAACTGGAGACAGCCCTGCCTGTCTGTCTGTCTGTCTCCGCCTTGCAGTTTTCCTCTCCCTGCCCGGATGACTTGGGGCAGGAGCCCGGAGGAAGGGCAGAGGCTGGACAAAGAGCGAGCGCGGCGCAGGACGCGGCCTGGGGCAGGAAGCGGGCGCCGGAGTCCCGCCCCGCAGGCCCGGGGCGCTTGCTCACCTGTTGATGGAGGAGACGCTGGGCACCGTGTCGTTGTCACAGATGCCCTCAGCCAGGAGCCGGTCCCGAATCTCCCAGGCGAACATGGTCGGGTTCTGCCGCTTGTACTCGGCAATCTTGTCCACTACTTTGGGCGTCGCCACCTTGGGCTTGGAGCCGCCGATCACGCCGGGCTTGATGCTGCCGGTCTCGTAGTACCTGGGCCGGGAAGGCCGGCGGGGTCAGCAGGGGCGGCG
>NW_007098018.1:2014-3497 GCF_000164805.1 Carlito syrichta | reverse complement strand
ACAAGGAGGGAGACGGCCACACCGGCAGGGTGCACACAGCAGAGCAGGCACCTGGGCACACAAGCCCGCCTTTCACGGGGGACGCGCAGGAGCGGCGCTGCCAGGACTCGGGCAGCCCAATGAGGCGCCACCTCCAGCCCTCTCCTGCCCAGCGCGGGCATCTGCGGGAACCCGGAGCTGCCGCAGCCTCCCCAGTGCTGCCTGTTCTCCTGGGGGCCGTTTTCACACCCCTGCCTATTCTTCCAGCCCCAGCCTGCGTGAAATCAGCTAGGAAAAAACCGCCCTCCCTATCTGAAGCCGGGGACTGGGCGCCTTCTCACGGGGCCCTGGGCGGCCCTGCCGCACCCCTGCTCCCCTGCCCCAGCGTCCTCCAGATCCCCTGGGGTCTCCCTCTCCCCCCTGGTGGCCTGGACTCTTAGCCAAGTCCTGGGGCGGACACCCAGGGCCGGCGGGGAGGGGGCAGGGCGTCTCCCAGGACAGCTGGAGGCCCTCACCTGCCCAGGATTTTGCTGACACAGCCGTGGCTGACCCGCAGCTGCCGGGAGATGTCACAGGGCCGCACGCCCTGGTGGGCCAGCTCCACGATGCGCTGCCTCACCACGTCGGGCAGGGGCCGGCCGTTCACAAACACCCCCCCGAGCTGGTTCACACCCCCGTGCCCTGCTGGGGAGAGACAAGAAAAAGACACAGCACCCCACACGCGGCAGGGACCGGCCATTAGTCAGGGTCCGAGGCCCGGGATCAGCGAAGGGAGTGGGGTGGCAAGGGTGGGCTCCCAGGCTCCAGGGGAAAGGTGGCGTCCCCCCACCCCGATCAGGATCACGACGCGGAGGACGGGGGACTGGAGCCCCGCTGGCCGCTGGAGGGGCCGGACCCTGGTAGGGTGGGCAGGGCCGGGGCTCTCAGACCGCCCTACGGGAGAGGGAGCGCGAGGCGAGGAACGGAGGGGTCTGGAGAGGAGGAGGAGAGCAGAGGGCAGGAGGGCAGCGAGGGGGCTGAGGCGGCAGGAAGGTGCGCGGGGAGGGAGCACGAACGGGGCAAGCGGGTCCCGCCTGCGCCGCAGGGAGGGGTTCGGGCGGAGGTGGACTTTGGGGGCCGCTGGACTGTCGACGACCCCAGCCCAGATGAGGTTCCGTCCCTGACACACACCTTTTTGCTTCTACATCTGTCCTGTTACTGATTGTTCATTGGAATTTTTCTACCCCTCTCCCTGTGGTTTTGTTTTGGTTTGGTTTGGAGCGGGAGCTTTTTCCTCCTCTGTGTGTTTTTTTTTTTTTAACCTGGGGGGGATATTTCCCTCTCACCTCCGGGTCTCCAAGGTAGAGGAGGGAAAGCGGGGGAGGCAGGGGCCCGGGTCTGCGGCGCTCCGAGCGGAGCGGCTTCCCAGCACCGGAGAAAGGAGGCTGCGTGGACACGTCCGCTGCCTGCCGCACCGGCCCGAGGCCGGCGGCCTCACCCAGGCACGGGCCGCAGGACAGGTGGA
>NW_007098018.1:0-760 GCF_000164805.1 Carlito syrichta | reverse complement strand
CAACACAGACATGCCTAGAGGAAAACCCGGTCCTCTCTCTTGGCTGGTCCTAAGCACAGATCCCAGCCAGGTCTAAAGTTTCCTTGTGAAAAGTTACAAATTATCCCTAGTTATTCTACAGATGGAGGGAGTTTTCTATTTATAATTTTATCTTTTTAACAGCCCGCAAGAAAAAAAAAACACCCTGGAAATAGTTTTTTCCCCCCCAAGCAAAAAACATGACATAAACTCGACAGACCCAGATTCATTAAAGCGACCCTCGCTCTGTCTCCCTTCTGATTTCCCAGACAACGTTTCAACGTCCTCTCTTCGCTTTCCTTTCCCTTGCTCTGACCTCTCTCTTCCTTTCTCTCCGATTTGGCATTTTCCTTCTTTTGTTCTTTCCCCTCTTTTTACCCCCCTGGGCTGCAGGGTCCCTGACCAGGAGGGAGTCCGGCAGGGCACCTGGGGACGGAGCAGGAGAGGGCTGGGCCGCCGGCCTGCTCAGAAGGCTGTGCTGGTCCCCGGCGCCCCGATTTCGATGTATCCTCCGAACCCCCTCTTTGTGTTTAGAGCCTCTCTGGGGCGGGGCGGGAAAGACGACCCCGGGCCTGAAGACCCGGTTCCCAACTCGGAAGGGAAGGAGCGGGAGCCAGAAGAGGAGCAAGCGCCTGGGCCGGCCGGAAAGGCCTGGGCTCACCGAGGGCCCAGGTCAGAGGGGCGCCCGCCCCGCGCCCTCCTGCCCGCTCCTGGGGTCTCCCGGACACCCAGCTCTAAGTTC
>NW_007098017.1:0-641 GCF_000164805.1 Carlito syrichta | reverse complement strand
GCCCAGGCGGGTCTTGACCCCGCGGACTCAGGCAATCCACTCACCTCAGCCTCCCAAAGCGTGGGATTACAGCTGAGCCACCGAGCCCAGCTGAAAGGAGGTTTTTTTAAATGATGAGTATTTTTTAACACAGTAAAAATGCTCCTTCTTAGCTCCTATTTAAGGCCTTCAGAGCAGCCTGTTTTAGCTCCTATTTATACACATTCCCATTTCCGCTTAGGAGGGCCAAAAGAAAAGCAAAGCCTCAGCACATCTGACTACAGACCTTTGAACTTGAACACACAGCAGGTTCCCTCTGCAAGCTGTGGCCTCTGGGCTCAGTTGACTTTGGGGAATGGACCCACTGAATGGCAACTGAGCCATTTACTTCTTTCACGACTCATCAGAATAATACCAAACAAATTCCTGTGCATTCATAGGGAACAGTACATCTTTTTAAAACAAGCTAGCAAGAGTAAACACCGTTCTTGCTGTGACGCCTGTCGCTGTCTGCCCAGCAAACTTCCTGTGAGATTTTTGTTTGTTTCCTCCAGTTCTGGGGATTTATTTTGCTTTTATATCTCAGTAGTGGGGAGGCTGAAGAGGAAATCCCAGATGAGATGCTATCATTAGGTAGTCTTGCGAATTATGTTTTTATTTTT
>NW_007098016.1:0-658 GCF_000164805.1 Carlito syrichta | reverse complement strand
CAGCTCCTGGAACAGCCGCTCCAGATCCTGCTCCAGGGACGGAGTCTCGTACGTGGCCCTCCACGAGGCCCCGGCATCCTCGTAGCCTGCAGAGGGGATGTTGCCCTTGGAACACCTGGCCACGACCCGGCCCTCCCTGCCCACCCTTCCCCTGGCACTCAGAGGACGGGACTCACCGTTGAGCCGGGCGGCCTTGTTGGTGAGGTTCACGTACTTGGGGAAGAGGGGGAGGATGGCGCGCCCTGCCTGGTCCCGCCAGCCCTTCCACGCCCACAGCAGCTCCTCGTGGTTCCGAGACGTGGCCATCACATGTGTCAGATCTGGGGCCAGGGGAGACGCTTGAACCCAGCACCTAAGGGGGCTCCCAGGGCCCCAGCTGGGATGGAGCCAGGGGGACCCCAGGGAGAGGAGGCAGGACCGAGCCCCACCCAGGCCACATACCACAGCCTGGGAGGGACATGCAGTGCCCCTCCCTCTGTTGAGTGAGAAAGCAGGCGGCTGAGGCGCCAGATCCAGGGCCGCCCGCTCCCTCCGCTCTCCCTGGGTCACCACAGTGAGCCTCTGGACCACTCCCTCCCCTCGGGTGAGCTCCGGCAGCGGAGCACGGCCCCTCATCCGGGGACCCCACGGCACCCAGGCCTCCCTCCCTCTCTGGGCG
>NW_007098015.1:0-820 GCF_000164805.1 Carlito syrichta | reverse complement strand
GTGTAGGTGGATCCTGGTGTGGGTTGGGTGGGCCAGAGCTATATGGGCTTGGGTGTGGGTGTGTGTGGCCTGGAGTATGGATCAGCTGTGGTGTAGGTTCATCCTGGTGTGAAAGAGCTGGAGGAATGGTTTGGCAGTTGGATGGGTCCTGGTGTGTGTGGGGGTGGGCCAGGGCTGGATGGGCAGTGGTGTGTGTGTGTGTGTGTGCGCGCGCACGCACGCGCGCCAGGTTGTGGATGAGCTTGGGTGTGTGTGGGTTCACTGAGTGTTGGTCTTTCTGTGGGTGTGCCCAGGTGTGCATGGGGGTGGGCCAGAGTATGGATGGGTTGGTGTGTGGGTGTAGGTGGGCTGGGGTGTGGGTGGACTGGGGTGTGCATGGGCTGGGGTGTGGGTGGGCCTGAATGTGAGTGGGCCAAGATATGGCTGGGCCAAGGGTGTGGGTATTCAGGGTTTGGATGGACTGGGGTGTGAGTAGGTCCTGGTTTGGGTATGCCTGGGTGTGGGTGGTTGTGGGTTAGGGCTAGTCAGACTGGGATGTCGGTGTGGGTGTGTGGGGCATGAATGGGCTGGGATTTGGATGGCTCCTTGTGTGGATGGGTCTGAGTGTGGGTGGGCCCAGCTACGGCTGGGCAAGAATGTGGGTGTGGGTGGGCTGTGGTGTGAGTGGGCTCTAGGAAGGTTGGGTTCTTGTGTGAATGGGCCTGAGTGTGTCTGGGCCAAGGTATGACTGAGCTAGGCTGTGGGTATGGATGGTCAGGGGTATGGATGGGTTGGGGTGTGAGTGGTTTCTGGTGTGGGTGGGTCCTGGTATGGTTGGGGG
>NW_007098014.1:0-659 GCF_000164805.1 Carlito syrichta | reverse complement strand
CCCAGCAGGTCAAGGCTACGGGGCCGGGAGCGGCCACTGCACTCTAGTCTGGGTAACAGAGTGAGATTCCAACGCAAAAAAAAGAAACTGGAAAATCCTCTGAGGGCTCGGAATCAAGAAAATCTGGACCTACCTCGAATATCTGGTAAGTTTCTTTTTCTTTTTCTTTTTTTTTTTGAGTTGGAGTCTCACTCTGTTGCCCCGGCTGGAGTGCCGTGGTTCACTCATGGCCATCCCAGCGTTAACCTGCTGGGCTCAGGCAATCTTTCCGTCTTAGCTTTCCAAGCAGTCAGAACTACAGGTGTGTGCTACCATGCCCAGCTAAATTTTTTTTTTTTTCTGGTGCAGAGGCGATGTGTCTAATTTTTGTATATTTTGTAGAGGTCTTACCAAATTGCCTGGGCTGGTCTCGAACCCACGGACTTAGGCAATCCACTTACCTTGGCCTCCCAAAGTGCTGGGATTACAAACTGAGCCACCAAGCCCAGCCTGGTTTCTCTAACTGAAAATGTTCTTCTCTTTGCTTTGGCTGCTGGGAAGCTCAGAGCCAAATTTCCCTACCACTGGCAAGTCTACAGGACTAGGTATATCTCAGAGAAAATCTTTTCTTTTCTTTTTTCTTTTTCTTTTTTTTTTTTTTCAGTTGGAGTCTCACTCTG
>NW_007098013.1:0-643 GCF_000164805.1 Carlito syrichta | reverse complement strand
GCCCCCCCCCCGCCAGCCACTCTGACATGTCGGTGCTCCTCTCGGGCTGGGTGGAGTCTCTTTCCTCCCACTCGCTCCGGCAGGGTCCACCCAGCGATAGAGCTGGACCTCCAGCTCCTGGCTCCCCAGCCCGAGCCCTCGCTCGGGGCCATGGAACCGCTCCTCAGCCCTGAGTCCGCCGTCCACCTCCCCCGCCCCATGGGCCTCTGTCCTCGTCCACGCACCTCCACACAGCTGCGCTCCCTGTCCTTCAAGTCCCCGCGAGGACACTCTCTTGAGCGCCCACGGGGTGCCAGCCTGGGGGAAGCAGAGGCCTGGACACAGGCCCTGCCTCCAAGCCGATCGGTGCACGAACCACCCATGCAGTCACCCCATGAGCTCTGAGCATTTCACTCTGTGCCTGGCTCTTCGTGAGGTTACAGGTCAGGAAGAGGGGACCACACACACCCCTGTCCACAGGAAGCACACGCGCGAGCAGAGACCAGCCCCGAACGGCCACGCAAACACACGTCGGGATGTATGCTAACCAAGCTCTGCCCCTGAGAGCTGAAGGGCACAGAAGGGCAACCACTCTTTCGCTTTCAGGCTGGCAGGACGTGGCATGTCTGGGTGCAGGAGGGCTTCCCAGAGGAGACCAGACACG
>NW_007098012.1:0-650 GCF_000164805.1 Carlito syrichta | reverse complement strand
CCAGTCTGGGCGACAGAGTGACTCCAACTCAAAAAAAAAAAAAAAGAACTGGGCCGCACAGCAGGAGGTGCAGGGCCGGCATGCCAGCCAAGTTTCGTCTGTGTCTACAGCTGTTCCCCAGCGCTCCCACGACCACCTGAGCTCCCCCCTTGCTGTCACATCAGCGGCGGCATCAGATAGTTCACAGTGGAGCGCAAAGGCTACTGGGGCAGAGCAGGGCTCACTGAGTCCAGCAGTTCGCAGGGGCGCGGCTGGGGCGAGAGAGGCCCGGAAGCGGGGTGGCCCGACCTCCTCTTCCCCGAGTGCTAAGAATAAGGCCTCCACCTGGGCTGGTCAGGCTGGACCCAGCACGAAAGGCCAGCCTGGCTGCAGGAGCAGCGGGCGCCTTCTCTACCCACACAGGGCGGCCAGTTGGGGCGGCCTGGCGGTCCTGGCCCCACCTCCCCTTACACATCCTTCCCAACAGACCCGAGTCCAGTCTCCGCCCTCAGCCCGTCCTGTCCACCTGGGGGAGCCCCCAGAAGTTCAGGTAGAACCGCAGCCCCAGTTCAGAGACCGAGTGACTTCCCTGAGCAGGGAAGGCTGGGTCACCTCTCTCGGAGGCATGTGCGCGCCGGCAGGGTCTGGTCCCTGGGGACCCCTTCGGCCAG
>NW_007098011.1:0-671 GCF_000164805.1 Carlito syrichta | reverse complement strand
GAGCCCGGCAGGTCGAGGCTGCGGTGGCCGGGAGCGGCCACTGCACTCCAGTCTGGGTGACCGAGTGAGACCCCAACTCAAAAAAAACCCCAAAAAACAAATACAAAACAAAAAAACAAACAAAAAAAGAGAAATATCTGGTATAGGCAGATTCATAGAGACGGAAAGTACATAAACGGTTGCAAGGAGGTGGGAGGGGACGTAGGGAGTGACCACCAGTGATGCCGGGACTTCCTTCTGGGGTGATGAGAATGTTCTGGAATTAGATGGTAGTGATGGTTGCACAGGCTTGTGAACACCGTACTAAGACCCGCTTACTTACGAAGGTAGGTGTTATGGTTTAGGAGTTCTATCTCGGTAACAATGAAAGGAGGTTGTGTGAGTGTTGGGGGAAGTACAGGGTGCACCTTAAGTCTCCTTTAATCGGCCTCCCTTGCCCTTCCAGCAACAAAGTAGCCCCAGCTGATGATACTGTGAAAAGGTCCTCAGCCCTTTTCCTACACATAGATACAGATATGTCTTGTCTTTTTTTTTTGAGTTGGAGTCTCACTCCGCCACCCAGGTTGGAGCTCTCAACCTGCTGGGCTCCGGCGATCCTTCCGCCTCAGCCGTCCGAGTAGCCGGAATTACAGGCGCGCGCTACCACGCCCGGCTGATTTTTTGATTTATTG
>NW_007098010.1:0-701 GCF_000164805.1 Carlito syrichta | reverse complement strand
CCCTGCTCCAGGCACTCCTCCATGCTGGGCTCAGCATTTGACTCTGGCTGTCCTCTTCAGTGTCCTGGGTCATCTAAAGGGAGCAGATCTAACAGTAGGGCCAGGAGAGGGGTGTGAAGGCCAGTCAAAGGGGCTCACACTTATCACCCCTGTACTTTGGGAGGCCAAAATGAGAGAATGGCCTGAGGTCCCGAGTTCAAGACTAGCCCGGGCACCTTGGCAAGACCTCATCTCTACAAGAAGTCAAAAAAATTAGCCAAGCATGGTGGCACACGCCTGTCCTTCCAGCCACTCAGGAGACCAGAGTGGGAGAATCGCCAGCCCAGACTGTGGAGGCTGTGGTGTCTAAGGGTGGGCCCCTGTGCTCCAGCCTGGGTGAAAGAGCGGGACTCCAATTCAGAATAATAATACCTACCACCACTACAAACACAGGCTGGTCTCAGGGACTCACCCTGGCATCCTGACCCTCGAGAGGCCCAGGAGAGTGTACAGCTTGAACCAGTGGGTTCAAAACCAGCCCAGCCTGGGACAAAGGGCAAGACCTCGTCTTGGCCATGGAAAATAAATCCAAAGAGTAGCTGGGCGTGGTGATGCAGGCCTGTGGTTCAAGCCACTTGGGTAGCGGAGGCAGGAGGATCACCTGAGCCCAGCAAGTGGAATCTGTGGTGGCTGTGAGTGTGATCCTGCTCTCCGGCTTGGTG
>NW_007098009.1:8527-8891 GCF_000164805.1 Carlito syrichta | reverse complement strand
GTGAGACTCCAACTCAAAAAAAAAAAAAAAAAGATGCATTCTTCACCATTCCCTTGGCAGCTGACTCCCAGGACATTTTTGCGTTTACTTGGACCGACCCTACTTCCCGTCACTCTCAACAGCTCACATGGACGGTCCTCCCACAGGGATTTCGGGACGGTCCCCATCTGTTCGGCCAGGCTCTAGCGGCCAACCTCAAACTTCTGTCACTCCCCAAATCTGCTCTCATCCAGTCTGTAGATGACCTTCTCTTATGCGGCCCCTCGATAACTGACTCCCACACAGACACTGTCTTACTCCTAAACTTTCTTTTTTTTTTTTTGAGTTGGAGTCTCACTCTGTTGCCCAGACTGGAGGGCAGTGG
>NW_007098009.1:1707-7665 GCF_000164805.1 Carlito syrichta | reverse complement strand
AAGCCACTCTATGACCTGGCTAAAGGTGACCCTGGGAACCATTACTCTCCCTCTCGGTCGTTAGACAGCCTTTTACCGCCTTCCAGCAGGCTCTCCTCCGGACCCCCACCCTATGGCTACCCGATGTCCACCGATCTTTTACCCTGTACATCATGAAAATAAGGGCACAGCCTTAGGATTTCTAGGCCAATTCGGTGGACAAATATTTGCCCCTGTAGCCTATCTCGCAAAACAGCTTGACCACACGCTTCAGGGACGGGCCCCGTGCCTGCAGGCCCTGTCGTCCGCCCACTTGCTCGTGTGCGAATCCAAAAACCTCATGTTTGGAACACCTATCCCCGTTACTTCCCCCACCACCTACACCACCTCCTAGGATATAAGGGCCTCCAAACACTCCCTCCCGGTCGGGTCCGATCCCTCCTGGTTTTCTTTGTCCAAGACCCCTCTGTCTCCTTCCAAACTTGCGCACCCCTTCACCCGGCCACATGACTCCCCTCCTCTCCTGTAGACACCCCAATCCATAAATGTGTCGAAGTCCTCGAGTCCCTACTTCCTTGTCCAGTACATATTCAGGAAGGATCTTTATCCGAGCCCTCCTATGCCTGGTTCACAGACGGAAGCTCGTATATACAGGAGGGGTCTCGGGTGGCAGGATACGCCCTCACCTCTGCCACTGATGTCATCGAGGCGAATCCTCTCCCGCCTCTCTATGACCTCGCCACCAACCAACAGGCAGAACTCACAGCAGCCATTTGAGCAGTCCAACTAGCGGCCGGACACTCTGTCACTTTACACCGACTCCAGATATGTCTTTCCCATTCTAGTTTCACACTCGGCCCTCTGGCGGGAACGGGGGTTATTAACCACCAAAGGATCGGCCGTCATAAATGCTAAGCTCATTTCCGACCTCCCTCAAGCCTCCTTGCTCCCCAAGGCCACAGGCATCCCACACCGTAAAGCCCACCAGGTCGATGCGTCTTTTATCACCCAAGGAAACTCGCGAGCCGACAGGGCGGTTCGCCAAGAGGCTCGGAAACCCCTCCCCTACCATGCTCGTCAACGCCTCCTCCCCACCAGCCAAACATACAGGTGAAGTTCCATAATTGTCCAATCTCATTCCCTTCCTACACTCAATTTTCCACCCAAACCCAGCGGCTCTCGCCTCATTTCTTTTTTTGAGTTGGAGTCTCACTCCGTCGCCCAGACTGGAGTGCAGTGGCCGCTTCCAGCCACCGCAGCCTCGACCTGCTGGGCTCCGGCCATCCTTCCGCCTCAGCCTTCCGAGTAGCCGGAATTACAGGCATGCACTACCACGCCCGGCTTATTTTTTGATTTATTGTAGAGATGAGGTCTCGCCAAGTTTCCCAGGCGGGTCTCGAACCCGCGGGCTCAGGCAATCCACTCACCTCACCCTCCCAAAGGCGTGGGATGACAGGCTGAGCCACCGAGCCCGGCTCGCCTCATTTCTTAAAACCCTCTTCCACCTTACTCCCGAACATACAAAACTCATACACACCCCTTCCTCTCAATGCTCTCCTTGCCACCGAACAAATCCTGGTCCCCCCTTAAAGCCCGGAACGTTCCCCACTCACCAGGCTGGGGGAGAGCTCCCTGGGTCGGACTGGCAGGTGGATTTCGCCGTCATGCCTCCCCGTCCGTAACATCAAATGCCTTCTGGTCCTGGTCGATACCTTCTCTGGGTGGGTCGAGGCCTCTCCCACCTCAGATGGCACTTTCACATTCCCTACCACCCACCATCACCAGGAACGGTTGAACGAACTAACCACACACTGAAGGATATCCTCACTAAACTCTCTCTCCAACCCCATCAGATCTGGGTAGCCCTCCTTCCCCTAGCTCTCTTCCGCGTTTGCGTCCTCCCTAAAAAACCCCACTCAGGCCGGGCTCGGTGGCTCAGCCTGTCATCCCGCGCCTTTGGGAGGCTGAGGTGAGTGGATGGCCTGAGCCCACGGGTTCGAGACCCGCCTGGGCAGCGAGACCTCGTCTCTACAATAAATCAAAAAATCAGCTGGGCGTGGTGGCGCGCGCCTGTAATTCCGGCTACTGGGAAGGCGGAGGCGGAAGGATCGCCGGAGCCCAGCAGGTCGAGGCTGCGGTGGCTGGGAGCGGCCACTGCCCTCCAGTCTGGGCGACAGAGTGAGACTCCAACTCAAAAAAAAACACCAAAAACCCAGGCACAACAGCTCCTGGCAGCGCCAGACCCTTTGCCCCCTACCTCGGAAGACCACCTCTCCCTACAACCCTCCCAGCATCTCCCTTCTTGGCTTGCCATACCAGGCCACACCCTCCGCTTCCTAAATCAGTCCTTCCCTCCTCACTGTTTTCTTTGTGCCTCATGACAACAACCTCTGCTGGCTGCCGTCCCGCTTCCTGCCTCACCCCACAGTCCTAGTACCCTCAACCTGTCTTCCCCCGGAGAGGCCATCACCAACCCTCACGTTCCACTTCGGGAAGTGGCATCCAACTCCTCTTACCTCTGTCCTGGTCCGTCCAACCTTCCCACTCTCCATTCCAATAGTTCTCTCTGTTCAACCGCCATAAACGCGACCAACGGACATTTCCCCCGCCCGGCCTCTTGTCACGGTGCAACGGCACCTCCTCTCCCAAACTTCCAATCTCGCCTCCCCCTGTATAGTTGTTACACCCCTCCCAGCTCTGTCTCTGCTCCGTTGCCGACCTCCAGGCCCTCTTGACTCGCGGACAGCGACGCGAGAGGGCTGCCTGCCTTCCAGTCATGGTAGGATTGTCCCTGGCTTCCGCAGTCACCGCCATAGGTCTATCAGGAGGGGCTCTCGGCTACTCACAAGCCAAAATCCAGGTGGCTTTAGACACCCCCTCCGATTCTCTCCAATCATTACGAAGACAAAGAACGAGCATAGCACAAGTAGCCCTCCAAAATCGCCGGGCTCTAGATCTTCTTCTTTTTTTGTTGTTTTTTTGTTTTTGAGTTGGAGTCTCACTCGGTCACCCGCAGCCTCGACCTGCTGGGCTCCCAGGATCCTTCGGCCTCAGCCTTCCACGTAGCTGGAACTACAGGCGCGCGCTACCTCGCCCGGCTGATTTTTTGATTTACTGTAGAGATGAGGTCTTGCCAAGTTGCCCAGGTGGGTCTCGAACCCGCGGGCTCCGGCCATCCCCTCACCTCAGCCTCCCAAAGGCGCGGGATGACAGGCTGAGCCACCCAGCCCGGCTTTTTTCTTTTTTAATATCATCTAAATAATGTTCAGGTTTTTTTGGTTTGTTTTTTTTTTTTGGAGAGAAGTAAAAACGAAAAACTAATGACATCTTTGCAGTGGGCGGCGCGTGAGTGGCCCAGTGGCGACGGGGACACAGGCCACTCCAGCCGGCGACGGCGTCTTATCTCATTAGGGTTTAATTAAGAAGGATGTTCCAGCATCTTCCGCTCCGTTATCGCCGGACCCAGCTGACTCTTAATCCTCCCCCTGCCGCGGAGGGCCTGGTCCGCTAGTGAACTTACGACTCTCTCGTCGGGAACTTCCGTAAAATTAGCCCAAGTGGGAGGTAAACACAGACGCGGGAACCTTCTGGAAGGCACGTGCGCTTCCCATGACGGGGCGTCCCAGGCAGAGGGCCGCGGCCCCCGGGACCGTGGAGACGGCAGGAAGGACGCGGGGGTGCCGGGTTATGCTTCCCTCCCCAGCAGAGAGGCTGCCCTCCTGAGCTTTCCTGCCACTAGGGAGCACCTACTGTATACCAAGCCCCGGGCTCAGGACCCCAGGGGCAGAGGGGCTGGATTCTCTGTCCAGGGGGGAGGGGGCGGGTGGATGGGCAGATGCAACAAGCCTGAACCGTCTACACATCACGTATACACATGGTGCTGAGCGGTTCCCCAAAGACTTGGAAGTGGGGCTCCCACTAGATGGTGGCATCCAGGAGGCAGCCTGGAGGAGGTGACTTTTCATTTTTCGAGTTGGCGTCTCACTCTGTGGCCCAGACTGGACTGCAGCGGCCACTCCCGGTCACCGCAGCCTCGACCCACTGGGCTCCGGCGATCCTTCCACCTCCGCCTTCCAAGTAGCCGGAACTACAGGCGCACGCTACCACGCCCGGCTAATTTTTTATTTATTTGTTGTAGAGACGAGGTCTTGCCAGGTTGCCCGGGCTGGTTGAACCTCTGGGCTCAGGCAGTCCCCTCACCTCGGCCTCCCAAAGTGCTGGGATGACAGGTTGAGCCACCGAACCCGGCCTCTTTTTTTTCTGTAATAGCGATGAGGTCTTGCCAGGTTGCCCAGGCTGGGCTCGAACCCCTGGGCTCGGCAGTCCTCCTGTCTCAGCCTCCCAAAGTGCTGAGATAGCAGGCATGAGCCACTGGGTCTGGTCAATATTTTTGAGAGGGGGAAAATCCATCCGAGACGAGCAAACGAAAAGTAGAACGAGACACCACTCCACGCCTATTAAAGCAGGTAAAGCAAAAATAGCGATAACACCCCATGCTGGCGAGGACGCGGAGAAACCCGGGCTCTCGTACCGCTGCTGGTGGGGAGGCGACGCGGCCGCCGGGGAAAACAGTCTGGCGCTTTCTCTAAAAATGAAACGTGCGACCCAGCAACCACGTTCCTGGCATTTATCCTAGAGGAGGGAGAACATATGTTCCTGCAAAAAATAGCCCCCACGTATTCCCGACAGCTTTATTCACGACAGCAAAACACCGGCAGGCAAATCCCCTCGGGGGTCGAGACCCCAGGCCCGGGGGCGGTGCTGGGCCTGAAATACTACTCAGCCCTGAAAAGGGACAGGCGGCCATGGGTGGGGCGGGGCCCAGCCGGACCTCGAGGGCAGGGTACGGGGTGGGGACGGGCGACCTCAGAAGGGGACGTGCTGCCCGGTCTCATTCCTGAGACGCTCCCCAAGTGACAAGACTGCGGGCTGCACGAGTGACGGCCAGGGGACAGGGAGGAGGCGTGGAGTCTTGGCCCTAGGGAGTCTCAAGAGGCGGCTCCTTGGGGAGATGGAGCCGTTCTGTGTCTGTGGGTTTTTTTTGAGTCGGAGTCTCACTCCGTCGCCCAGACTGGAGGGCAGTGGCCGCTCCTGGCCACCGCAGCCTCGACCCGCTGGGCTCCGGCGACCCTTCCGCCTCAGCCTTCCGAGGAGCCGGAATTACAGGCACGCGCTACCACGCCCGGCTCATTTTTGATTTATTGTAGAGATGAGGTCTCGCCAAGTTGCCCCGGCGGGTCTCGAACCCGCAGGCTCAGGCCATCCACGCGCCTCGGCCTCCCAAAGTGCTGGGATGACAGGTTGAGCCACCGAGCCTGGCCTGTATTTTTATTTTTATTCTCAGAGACAGGGTCTGGCTCTGTCGCCCAGGCTGGAGTGCAGTGGTGCAATCAGAGCTCCCTGCAGCCTCGACCTCCTGGACTCAAGCGATCCTCCCACCTCAGCCTCCCAAGTAGCTGGGACTACAGGCGCCACCGTGCCTGGCTCATTGTTTGATTTTTTTTATAGAGACAGGGTCTGGCTATGGTGCCCAGGCTGGTCTCGAGCGTCTGGGCTTAAGCGATCCTCCCGCCTCAGCCTCCCAAGTTGCTGGAACTACAGGCACGCGCCACTACACTCGGCTTTTTTTTTTTTCTTTGTAGAGATGGGGGCTCCCTATGGTGCCCAGGCTGGTCTCAAACTCCTGGTCTCAGGCGATCCTCCCACCTCGGCCTCCCAAAGTGCTGGGATGACAAGCATGTGTCACCGCACCCGGCCGAGTTTCCGTCCTAAGGATTTGCCCATCACTGCGATGTGCAGTGGACCAGAGGATAAAATGAAGCAATCAGCCGGGCTCGGTGGCTCAGCCTGTCATCCCGCGTCTTTGGGAGGCTGAGGGGAGTGGATTGCCTGAGCACGCGGGTTCGAGACCCACCTGGGCAGTAAGACCTCATCTCTACAATAAATCAAAAAATCAGCCGGGCATGGTAGCACATGCCT